>NW_027205603.1:1940000-2182500 GCF_024711535.1 Dipodomys merriami
AATGTGAACTTGAGCCATAGCTCCACTTCTGGCTTTCTGGTGATTAATTGGAATTAAGAGTCTCACAGGCTTCCCTGCCTGGGCTGGCTTCAAACAGTGATCCTCAGATTTCAGCCTCTTCAGAAGGTAGGATTACAGGCATTAAACACTAGTGTCCAGATCCAGTAGGATTTTTAACTATGTATTTAGAATCATGCTCATGAGTGAGGAATGAAATACTTGAAATAATTACTATCCACCATCTTAAGTACCATCCACCATGTAAAAGTCTTTACATATTATAGAAGTAATGAGTATGAATTCCAGAATGGGGTTATAGGCTGTTCCTCTTCTTCAAAATCCATCTCTTTTCTGATACCTCCCCTTACAGTAATGCACTGTATTTAAATATTAAGTATTGCTATTTAGGAATGCATGTGCTATTCTAGGTCATCATCAGATTTGGCCTATTTATCTTCTATCTGGATACTAAGAAATACACTGTCTGTAATGGCAAATGACACCTATTCACATCTCTACCATCTATAATTCCAAAAAATACCCCATAACTTTATGTAATTTTTGCCCTCTCCGAAAACTTTGGGAAGCCAGAGATATATGACCAAGCATAAGAAAGTATATATAATTTTAGAGTTTGAAGGGAAAAAAATGTTAGTTCTTGCTAAAAAATCAGATAAGAATTAACAATGTACTTGATTACAAACTATGCATTCTGTATGCTAGGAAGCTCTGAGTTTCATCAAAATTCGGTCAAGTATATGAAAACTTGGATGTTTATTCATAGCTAATGTGTTCAGGATAATTGGACATTTTTATATCAGTGTCACCTCGATTACCTTTCCATACCTTCCACTCCAATTTCCCCCACTCCTTCTTACACTTTCAAATTTTTATCTGACAAAAGTTTCAGACAAGCACCAATGTAAACTTGACCCCTTCCAAATTTAAACACCTCCCAAAGTATAATTGTATGATAGCATGCCCCACACTCCTAGGTTCAACTTAACACATAACTGTTTTGTTCTTGCTACAATACTTCATCCTACCCATAAAGCAGGCGCTCCTGTTTACGAATGGTCTCACAAGGCAGATGTGTAAAGAATTACCATGCTCTTCCGAGAGGCTGTAGCACTGAGCATTCTTTTTTCCTCCACTAGCTTTCCCCAAGTTATCAGGTATACAGTTTTAAAAGAACAGACAGGTTAGGTTATTGGGTAGTAAGTTAGTCTCTTTGGAGAAACCTAACAGTATATTTCTAGAGCTTTCAGCACCTGATATTTTGAATTAAACTTCCAGAACAGTTCTTGCCTCTGTTTTCTGAGTTTCATCCCCATATTCCCTTTACATAGGTGTAATAAAATAGGAAATGTGATCATTTAAAAATAAGAAATGGTTTAATCAATTCTTTTGTCTTTAATTAAGAACTTACAAATCTTGGAAACAAATACAGAAAAAATGAGTGATAGTTGGGGAGTGATCTTTTTGGTTTTCTTTTCACTCTCTTTACAATTTCCTCTTATCTAGTAATTCCAGGTCTACAAATTTAGTGACCCAATTATTATTGGGTGAAAAGTATATATGTTGAGATGCTTATTATAGTGTAGATAAGAGCTATACATATTTAAAATATACAACATATAGATACTCCATATATGATATTGTAGAAGTGTATTGAGGGGAAATATACTTTCTATAATATTAGTAAAATGGAATGAAATACACATTATATACTATGATTCCAGTTTTATGTAACTATAGACATGCATGCACTCACCCAAGCAATCTGCACATTTATAATATGCAAAGGATGCTACAATTTTATTCTTTATTTGTAGTATTGGGATAGAATTCATGACCTGGTCTATGTTAGACAAAAACTATGCCACTTAAGATGCAATCTTGGCTGACAATTCTTAAATTGGTTATTATCATATGGATTGTACTGTTTTTCTTATGTGCAATTTTTTCTTATTCATAATGACCTTTGCAACTTTAATTATGGTAGTCTTTGATAACTTAGAGGCTCTGGACCTTAATGACAAACAAAACCTATTATTTTTAACAACAGGAAGGTTTTATTTATGATGCAAAATTTTAGAAACTTATCTCATTAATTCATAGTATGGCATAAAGGGTATTTTCTGTGCATGGGACAAAGTATGATAGCTATTAAGTTTTTGCACAAATATCCTATGCCCATGATAAGTCTGTAACAATCCACATACATGCATAAGACACTTCTCTGTTTTATTTAGCTATTGATACATAAGTTAAGCCATGCATTAACAATTATATTTTAAAAATTATTTCTGGTTACAATGTTGTTGTTATGTTTGTACACTAGCAAATTTCAACACATTTTAAGAGTCCATTGGTCCAATTTTGATGCATTAAAAACCTTAATTAATTACAAGCCTTTAGTAATTACATCTCATTTACAAATCAAGTATTGTAAAATTTATCTTAAAGTACTTCAATAGTCTAAGTGATAACACTTCTCAATTACTCAATTCTTTTAGATCTACACAATTAAATTTGTAAGTACAAAAACTTATGAAATATGTAATAGTTCCTGTAACCCAGGAGGCTGTGATCTAGAAAATAGAGTTCCAAAGCCAGCCTGGCCAGAGAAGTACACAAGATTCCATCTCTTTATCTACAAAATAACAAAAAGCTGAGTAGGAGAAATGACTCAAATGGGAGAGTACTAGCCAAATGAGAAAGTGGAATGAATCTGAGGCCCTGAGTTCAAAGTATATTTCTTAAGGAAAGGGTGACAAACCTAGATGATTTATTTTCTAACAACTTTAAATTGAAATCACAAGATTTCCAACCATGCTAGCAAGGTGAACAGTCTTAAGACATCTTAGGTAAACAAAACTCCAAATGAGTACTCGGTCTTATACCAAAGCAAGCATTACGAATATGAGTGTAGATAGAATATGAGTGTAGATATCCTGAAGAGTTCTATATGAAGTGTTAAATCTTCCTGGGGTTAATGGATGTTAAATCTCTATGTGGAAAATTTCCTCTTCTGTAATGAGGATCATATTAAACAATGTTTTGTGTGTGTGTGTGTGTGTGTGTGTGTGTGTGTGTGTGTGTGTGTGTGTGTTTAAATAACTGATTATGGCTAAATTCCTTTTATCCAGTTTAATGGAGCATACTAAATTGCTGTTACATTCCCTAACAAGAACTTCATAACTCAGGAAAGAGTAATCTCTGGAGGTTTGGAAACAGTTCATAGTACAAGTTCTTGGAAACATTTCATAGTACAAGTTCTTGGTCTGATAATAGACATTTCAAATTCTCTATACTACATATAGAATTGAATTTATTCAACTCCTCTTGAGTCTCAGGATAGTTATCTATTCAGTGGTATCCTTTGAGGAAACCTGCATGTTTTCTGCACCCTTCATGTACGGTAGAATAGCAAAACTTTTAGATACTAACCGTAAATGGGCTCTGAAAACAGCGAATCCCTAAATTTGTGGGTTTAACAATTTTTAAAATAATTTTCTGGTTTATTGCAGTATGAAATGGTTCTCACAACAAGTATTGCTCTTTTAATTCTCTATATTGTTCTTCCCAGCTCAGCTATAGATAGTTCCAGAAGAATATAAAAGCATGGAAATTCTTAATGAGGTTGGGTAAGATAAGAAAATAAAAGAAGAAGCGGATGCAAAGGGACAGTTATTAATTTGTTCTTTGACTTTCTTATAAGCAGCATGCTTTACTGGAGAGCTGCTGTGGGAACGAACTCTGGTGGTTAATTTCCTGACATTTCTGAGGATCAAATTCTAAAGGGTATGGCTCAATTAACATAGTTTAGTTTGAATGGTGTTTTTCTCTCGTTCTCTTCTGACTTGTAAGAGAGACCAGATTAATGCTAAAATCTGATCATGTCTTTTGTTAAAATAAATGGCCTAAGCCAATCTTCCTATCAAGGGAATAAATCCCCACACAGCTCACTATTTAGACTCTCGTCTGCTTTCTTTGGTCAGGATTTTTTATTCTTTTGGTGGTCACTAAGCACTTCTGAGTGAGGAAAGATGTTTTGTTTGTTTTTCATGCATGTATCCTCAGTATAGAGACCAGAATCTTGTCCCAAAAGGCTTACTAAGTGTGTGGATTTACTCACGAGTGGATGAATAAGTAGATTCATGACTTTAAACTACCTTGTGTGAGATTCACATCCAAAGGCAGTGGCTAGAAGGAGCACACTCAGCGCTGGCCTCAAGCCTTTTCTAGGCCAGGCCCGGGTCCTCCATATTGTATTAAAACCAAGCATTTCCTCTCTAATCATTCAACCCAAAATGTCTCTAACTTCCAGCAATCTTGTGTACATGAATACACTTGATTTTTTGTTGTTGTTTGGGTTTTTTTTTTTGGAATAGCATTTCAAAATAGAAACATGGAAACAAGTCTTGGCTCTCTTTCAAAGAGAGAAGGAGATGTTAGCTTTTAAAAATAGATGCAGACCTGCTTTCCAGTTCCAAATAACTGTTTATCAACTGCTGAACTTTGACCAAGTTATTTATACCCACTTAACCTAATAGTCTCCATTTCCATCCATGTTGTGTCAAATGACAAGACTCCGGCATTTTTCTATGGCTGTATAACTTCCAAGCTGTATATGTACCATCATTTCTTTATTCATTCATCAGTGAAGGACACATATGTTCTATCTCTTTCTTGGGTATTTTAGATACGGCTCTAATGAACATGGAAGTGCAGATGTCTCTTTGACGTACTGATCTCATTTCTTCTAGATCTAAACCAGTGATAGGACTGCTGGGTCATATGGCAGTTCTAATTTTAGTTTGTGCAGATACTCCATATCACTTTTTTTTTTATGTCTGTAGTCACAGACATACTCCATGGACCCTGCTTGTTTGTTGGTGTGTCAACTTCCCCTCTCCTACCTAATGTGACTTTGAAACATGATTCTCCTAATCTTTGCCTCCTGAGTATCTGGGATTATGGGTATGTACCAGGAGTAATCTGTATTATAGCAAAACAATGTACTAACTCCGGTTGGAATGTAGAGATGACAATTTAATTTTGCCTGTAATTAGTAATCAAGTGGTATTAGATTAGAATGGCTTACAATTAGATTATTAAAACCATAAGGTGTCTACATATTAATCTTTATTGGATTGATTTTCTTCCAATAAGTCTTGGCCACTTATCAAGTACATGCTGTGAATGAGAGGGAAGGCACTATACTCCTGGTGAATTTTAAGTCATAGGTTTACATATCCACACTCTTTATTTCCATAAACAAGAGAATATCCTATTTTTATTAAGTACCTAACACATATTTGTTTAAAAATTGTTGTAGACAGATAAGTATTGAAGAAATCTGCAATCATAGAAGAACCTTAAATATAATCTGCATGCCATAAAACTAACCATCACCAGGGTACAATGCAATGCTTTTTTGATAAATTAAATTTGTAGACTTGTGAAACCATCTCAACAATCCAGTCAATTCTGAACATTTTCAGGGTTGGAGATACAGTTCCTATGGTAGAGCACTTATGGTAGAGCACTTACTTACCAAGTTTATGTTTCTGCATTCAAATCCCTATACCCTCAAGAAATATTCCAAAAACTGTTCTCCGTTCCCCTGCCTCACCAAAGCATTTCCTTAGAACCTACTGGCCATTTTCCCTACTCTTGCTACCCCAGATTAGAGAGCTGCTTATCTGGCTTCGGTAAACATGTCCTCCCCAGCATTACTGTAAGTTTAGAACACTGCCTTGGAACATCGCCTTCCACTTTATTTCTTTCCTTTTTTTCTCCTTTTTTTAAATTTTTGATTTTTTAAAAAAATTATCTTTGAATAGCTGTACAAAGGAGTTGCCACTCACCCAAGGAGATTATGAATAGAGCCCCCCTTGATCACTGTCACCCTTTCAACATTCTAACCCACCCCTCCCAACCCACCTTTTCCCTTACTTATCTTAATTTGGGGCTATTAATTTAAACGTTTTGCCCTTTCACAAAGCAGTCCTGTGTGCACCACCATCTTGATCTGCGTCATCCCTTCCAGCCTCTTCACCTTCCACTTTCATGAACACTTCCTTAGTGAATTCAGCAAGAATGACATCAGCAGCAACTCTCATGAGAACCTGGAAGGAAGGAGACGTGGATGAGGAACAGATGTGTTGTGTTGCCCTTTGTCCTTGGAAGATGGAAGGAGAGTCTTTTTGATGGTGTGTCTTCCTATGTGGGAGAATGGCTGACTCCTCACAGAAATGCCTACACTGTTGACACACTGTCCTTCTTTCTGGTTGTGGTCACCTTGGCAATCACATCATGTTGCATAAGAAAGGCAGATCAGCAGAGGAAGGCAGGAAACAATAGGCTCCCAGAGGTTGGGTGGTTACCTCAGCATTGCTTTCTTTGGAGGTCTTTTAAAAAGCATTGATTACTCACATCCCATACACACACCCACATAAAAAGTCAAGTACCACTTAAGAAAGAATAGGGACTTGAAGTTCACTTGGGATTAATTTTTGTTCTATTCTTCTTCTCAGTGCTAAATAAAAGCATGGGAGATGTGTTAAGCCAGTGTATCCTACTGTGAGTTTCTCTGCATTATTTAAAAAAAAATCTTTTTGGGGATCGAAGAGAAAGTGATGATTAGTGATATGTGATTTAGTTCCACACTGATTAATGAGGAGTTAAGCTGCAATTTCTGCCATTATGAATTAAATGTCACAGTTCATTAGAGTAGAGGAAATTTGGTTCATTCCAACTCTCTTTCCATGTTTCCAATATTTAAGCCTTTCCTTGGGATTTATTAATTTGGCATTGAGGTGCCCTAAGTTTGTCTCTTTTCAATTAACGGAGAACGTATCAGAGCATGACATGTTCAGCTGCATGTTCAAGAAGACAAACGTGAGCTGGAGAAGCAAAATAAAATCCATCTAATTGTAGTGACATTGGGATGAATTTCAGAGACCTAATATGAGCCAGCATAAACAAGCTTTAACCTGTGCTAATCATTTTCCGCTTGCCCTAAGCCAATTGCTATTTTTAAGGAGATATGTATTGTTAAATATGTTTTTTTTTAACTTGGTACTTTGGCTTTACTCAGTTTTATCATTGTGTCAGATATTTATTTTTTAATATCTTTGTGTTAAATATCAATGCTGTTACAAAATAAAGTTTGCGTACGTGTAAATATATTATATATATATATATATACAATCAAAATGAATAAAGCAAGTAAAAGTACTATGAAAAAAACTTTAAATGTTCTAACTTTACTTTTTCATATTCTTTTAAAATTGTACATGATACAGGTGGATCCATTGCAACAGTGAGATGTACAAGACATTATATGGAAAAACAAACTTTACAACTTTGGCGCGGGGGGGGGGGGGGGCTGGGGGGAGGTGGGGTGGGAGGGTGGGGAGATGGGAAGGGATGGGAAGGAGAAACAAAGGAGGCACCAATGCTTGATAGGAAATGTACTCATTACCTTGCTCATGTAATTGTAACCTCTCTGTACAGTATTTTCACATTAAAAAAAAAACTATAACTTTTTTCACCTAACTGGTTCATAGAAAGGTTTTAATAGATGTTAGTTAAATAGTAATCATCTCTGAAGATATGACAACATTCAAATCTATTTCTTCATTAGTTCTATGATTTGAAAAACTTCCTTAATTATTTTTGAAATACTCAGTTTTTTTTTAATAATTTTTCCAAGTCTTTCCATTTCCTTACAAATGGGGCAATATCATTCTTTCTGATGGAGGCATAGAATTCCATTGTGCATATATACCACATTTTCTTGTATTTTGTAATGTATATTAAATTGTCAGAATTGACAAGGAGAAGTCAAAAGATTGCTCTTTCAAATAATGTAAGAATATTACTCAAATACAGAGAATATAAAATATGTAATGAACAACAAACAAAAATAAGAATATTGGAAATTACAGAACTCAATTAGCATATGAACAAGTATACAGAGGAAAAAAAACTTTAAATTTAGATAACACAAATTTTAGTTCCTGTATTTCTGCCTTTCTGTTGTTCAAGAAAAGTCTTCCTAACCAGGCACTATGGCACACACTTGTAATCAATCCTAGCAATTCAGGACATTGAGAATTGAGGATCACAGTTTGAAGAAACCCCCATTAGGAAAGTCTGCAAGATCATTATTTCCAATTAACTATCAAAAAGCTTGAACTACAGCTGTGATTCAAGTGCTAGAGGCTAGCTTTGAACAAAATGGCTCAGGGATCGCACCTGAGTTCAAGCCCCAAGACTAGCATGAAAGAAAAGAGAGAAGAGAGGAGAGGAGAGGAAAGGAGAGGAGAGGAGAGGAGAGGAGAGGAGAGGAGAGGAGAGGAGAGGAGAGGAGAGAGGAAGGAAGGAGAAAAAGAACTTTGCAGGCATGCTTTCCACCAGTGTTCATGTCCAAAATGTTTCCAGCTTTTCTTATAGTAATTTCCAAAGGTTTTCTTACTGTAACCATTTCTCTGAGATACACCACAGTCTCTACCAGGGCCTGTACCATCTGACACCAACTGAGTCCATGTTCCATCTCTGTCATACTGAGGACTGGAAACATAAACCAATGAAGCACTTGTCTGTGCTCTTCTTCCTGCATTAGTCAACTATCTCTTACTGTGACAAATTCCCTTAGATGGCACATCTCAGAAAATGTGGACACATGAAAGAAAATGTGGACACATGAAAGAAAACGTGAACAGTGGCGTGCAGTGTTGGTTAGTTTCAGTCAGTGATTGGTTATGTTGCCTTGGGGCCTGTCCCAAGGCATCACAACCAAACAATGAGTGAATGATCTAGGAACCTGCTTATCTAATGGTGACTAAGAAACAAAACAAAATGATTAAAGGGCCAGAGCTCCTTATCCTCTTCAAGGTCACATTCCCAAAGACTAGAAGAATTCTTCTAGGCCCAACATCTTGACATTCCCCCTACCCACGAGTAACACCAAGCAGGGACTAAACTTTTAACTTTCAAAGGATATAGAAGGGCCAAACCACATTAGTAGCAAAGAAAATTTTTGCACCGAGTAATGGGTCTTAACTTTTGAAAATTTAAATGATGGGGTGTTTGTTGTTGTTATTGTTTTTAATCCATTCTTTGCACAAAACTCACAAATGCTTTCATGTTAAACCTTGTGAATTCAATTAATAAAATTGTAAGCAGTGGTCTACCAGGGTCAGTTTTGATCGCATTCTTTGCAGTCTTTGCTATTTCTTCTGAGGGCATTCCACAAAGAAGCTTTTTGATTGTCACTGCTGGAATGGGGTGGTATGTAACTGGCATCCATTGGGAAGAGATCTGAGATATAGGTAAGAACCATGTAAGGCACAGAGGAAAACCCAAATTTCAATAGTGCACAGAGTGGGAAACACTGTCTGTAGAGTCTTGGTGCTCTCTGCTTCTGAATATATCTGATTCCTGAGCTTCTTCCTTTCCATCCACTTAGTATTTACTCTCATTCACATTTGCCCAAAGTTATCCAGTCACAGCACTTCAGGACTTCTCCTCCAGATGTAACTCTCCTCATCTTTTGAGTAATTTCCATTGGGACCACCCACTATTTTAATGTGAATAAGAACAAATGAGTTCCAATGTAATTGTCCTCACAAGTAAGTAAATAATGAACAGGTAGTTGTGTATGATGTACATAGCAAGGATGAAGGAATGAGAATTTGTCAGGTGAATCTGTTGAATGTATCTGTGAAATAAGTTTTTCTGAATAAACAGAGTGAAATCAGGTTATTTCCAGGAGCTCAGAAGAGAAATTTGTCTTGTCCAGGGGCTTGTGACTTTGTAAGGGAAAGTGATAGAACTCATTTTGGAAGAGGGGATGTTTATGAAGTTGACTGCCATTGTGTTAAAAAGACCTGTCCAGGTTTGTTTGATTTTAGTGCATCAAAAAATATCTCTATGATTTAATTTAAAAGAAACCCGTCAACAGACATGATTCTCCATGACAAAGTTTTTCATTATCTAATGGATATAAATGACATGTCAATATAAATAATATTCTGTGAGTTTTGTTGGAGAAAATTATTTTCTTTAAAAAAAATCTTATCGATTTCTCCTAGTCAATAGTAGAAAACAAATGATGACCTTGTCTTCATTTAATAGCTCAAAATTATTGGTTATATACTAAAGGAAACTGACTGGGAATGTTACTTTATATTAATCTTACTTGAATTCATTTTAGAGCATCAAAGCAATCTTTTAAGGGTCAAAGCATTTGAAAATCACTAGTAATTTTCAGATCCGGCAAGGATTTGTTCTTCCTCTTCATTCTTTTTTGCCTATAAGTGAAAGATATACACTAATGACTCATCTACATTCTTATTTTTACCTGTATTTATAAGACAGTATTATGATAAAATATTAACATATGAGAATATAATTAATAAAGCAACTTTGCTTTTTGTAGCCAATGGAACTGTTTTTTCAAATTATTTCTAAATGCACAGCTTTCCAAGAACTCACAAAAATATATTTGAAACCAACACATATATCAAGAACTAGAATCTGAAAAAGTTCCTCTCATCCCCTTTTCTTAATCATCTCTGTCACTTAACTACCAAGTTAATTATTACCTAGATTTATTTAATATTGTCTGCTTACGTCAATTTACATGCCAACACATATTGCAACTTTTGTTGTCATAAGGAATTCTGCTGTATGATAATAAAACAAGGTGTTTTTCATGTTGACTGTTAATACACACTTGGATCTAGTTCCATCAAGACTGGTTGGGTTGTGTCAAGGTAACTAAATTCCCCAGCATTTAGTGATTGGATCAACAAAGATCTATTTCTCACTTGTGCTTCATGTACATTGCATTTTGGCTGGCAAATCACAATTTCAGCTGCCATTTGGACTTGCTGATTAGTCTGGCAGAACAGCTACTACCTGGAAATTTATGGGAAGCAGCCAGTAATGATGAAGTTTGGGGAAAACTGGCCAAACATATGATGGCTATTAAAGATTTGTATGGATATGACATATCACTTCTAATTACTGACCAAAAAAAAAAATCACATGGCCAACCAGTTACCTGGTCAAAACAGACTCCTGGGGTAGGAAAATGGGCTCTACTTTTCATAAGATTTTCTGCAAGCCACAAGATAAGGAAAATGTTCTTGAAAAAAAAGAGTTGAACTGGGTATTAAAAGAAAGATATGTGGTTCAAGAGATTGTGCTTCACTCCTGTGAACACTTGGCTTATTAAATCTCACTTAAAAAGAATGTGATCCTCATGGTAATGGAAGAAACGAAGTGTCCATTGGGGATTAATTGCATCTCACAGTTCAGGATTTCTTCATAACATAAATCAGTCTCTGCATCAGATTAAGATGTGATTCTTATTGACACAGAAAACTATAAACAAGTAGTATACTCAAGGTGATTCAAAACTTTGGCAAAGTAGCAGGGTATAAAATTAACCCTCAAAAATCAATGGCTTTTCTGTATGCCAACAATGAGAAAAGTGTGGCTGAAATTAGGAAAGCAACTCCATTCATAATAGCCCCCCAAAAAATAAAATACCTAGGAATTAACTTAACCAAAGAAGTGAAGGACCTCTATGATGAAAACTTTAAAAACCTGAAAAAAGAAATCAAAACAGAATTTAGAAAGTGGCAAAAACTCCCATGCTCCAGGATAGGAAAGATCAATATCATGAAAATGGCAATACTTCCCAAGGCTGTCTACAAATTCAATGCGATACTTATCAATATTCCAACCTCATTCTTCAAGGAAATAGAAGAGGCAATCCAAAAATTCATATGGAACAATAAAAGACCCCAAATAGCAAAAACGATCCTTAACAGAAAGAACAGTGCTGGAGGAATATCAATACCAAATTTCAAACTCCTCTACAAAGCCATAGTAATCAAAACAGCTTGGCGCAAGAACAGACCTCAGGACCAATGGAATAGAATTGAAAACCCAGAAATGAAACTAAAGACCTATAGCCATCTAATCTTCGATAAGGGAGCTAAAAAAATAGGATGGAAGAAAGACAGCCTCATCAGTAAATGGTGCTGGCAAAATTGGTTAACAACTGGTAGAAAACTAAAACTAGATCCTTATATATCACCCTGTACCAGAATAAACTCCAAATGGATCAATGACCTTGGAGTTAAAACATACACTCTGAAAACATTACAGGATGGAATAGGAGAAACCCTAGGTCTCCTTGGCACAGGCAGAAATTTTCTTAATAGAGACCCAGAAACACAACAAATCAAAGAAAGGTTGGACAAATGGGATTGCATGAAGCTGCAGAGCTTCTGTATGGCAAAGGACATAGCTAGCAAGATCAATAGAAAGCCCACAGATTGGGAGATCTTCCCTAGCTATAAAACAGACAAGGGTCTCATATCTAAAATATAACTGGAACTCAAAAAAATAAATCCCCCAACAACAAATCTTCAAGGAAACAACTGCCCAACAAATAGGTGGGCTAAAGACTTAAAGAGAAACTTCTCTGAAGAGGAAAGAAGGATTGCCAATAGACACATAAAGAAATGCTCAACCTCTCTAGCCATAAAAGAAATGTAAATCAAAACAACATTGAGATACCAACCACATCACCCCAGTTAGAATGGGTATAATCAAGAACTCTAATAACAACAGATGCTGGAGGGGATGTGGCCAAAAGGGAACCCTACTGCATTGTTTGTGGGAGTGTAAACTTGTTCAATCACTTTGGAAAGCATTATGGAGGTTCCTCAAAAGACTCCACATAGAGCTCCCCTATGACCCAGAAATTCCACTTTTGGGCATCTACCCAAATGATCACAAACAAGACCATACTAAAGCTACCAGCACAACTATGTTTATTGCAGCATTATTTACCATAGCAAAGATATGGAATCAACCCAGATGCTCCTCAGTAAAAGAATGGATCAAGAAAATGTGGTATATATACACAACAGAATTCTATGCCTCCATCAGAAAGAATAACATTGCCCCATTTGTTAAGAAATGGAAAGACTTGGAAAAAATTATATTAAGCGAAGTAAGCCAGGCCCAAAGAAACATAGGTCCTGTGGAGGGGAGGGGAAAAAATGAATCGTTTAAATGGGGATACAAGTGGACCCATTCCAACAATGAGACCTACAAGGCCTTATGTCGAAAATGAACTTTACAACTTTGGTAGGGGTGGGGGAGGAGGGTTGGGTGGGGAGACTGGGGGAGGATGGGATGGGAAGGGGAAACAAAGCAGGAGGCTACAATGCTTGATAAGAAATGTACTCATTATCTTGCTCATGTAATTGTAACCCCTCTGTACAGTATTTTCACAATAAAAAAAAAAAAGAAACATAGGTCCCATGGTTTCCCTTATTTGCAATAACTAGTATATGTCTGAGTCAAGCAGGAAAGGTCAGATAGTTGATGTTAGGGGAATGAACCCCAAGATAAGTATTCAAATGTTTTTATTTTCTTTCATGCAATTGTTAACATATTTATAAGATGATTTCTATGTTGTTTTGTATGTCCCTCCCCCACGGTATAACCCCTGCTTTCACTGTATTTGATATTGGTATAATTTGTGGAGGAGAAGGGAAAAAAACAAATAGTTTAAATAGGGATACAGGTGGACCCACTGCAACAATGAGATGTACAAGTCGTTATGTCAAAAAACGAACTTTACAAGTTTGGTGGGGGAGGAGGATCAGCTGGGGGTGATGGGAGGAGTATGGAAAGGGATGGGAAGGAGAAACAAAGAGGAGGCAACAATGCTTGATAAGAAATGTACTCGTTATCTTTCCCATGTAATTGTAATTTCTCTGTACAGTATTTTCACAAAAAAGTAGTATAGAACATAAAGATATACAATCTAATATACATTGATCGAATGAGAACAAGGTAATAGGACTTTTTTTTTCATTTTAGTATAGGAATAATTGGAAACATAGATTATCCATTGATAAATAACAATATTAAATTTTACAAAACAGACATTGAAAATTGCCCCTAATTTAACATAGGAAATGTTCTTCAAATAGACTCTGATTTTGACCTCTGGTTTTAGATATGTACACAAAGTTGCTAAAAAGGCTTTCACATTCGTTTTTCAAGGTTCCTAATTTTATATCTCTATGTTCAGCTTCATCTGAACAGACCTTGGTGATAATGTTTGTTGTTTCTCTGTGGCATTCTTAGCTACTTATTTCTTTATGTGAGTTAGGAGAGTATTGATGGTGGTTTGACATTTGAAATAGTTACATAATATCCAGGCTATGAATTCCTTTAGTACATGTTGTCTCAAAAACTGAGTCTTCTATATTTGATTCCAGACAATTTAATAGCCAGATAGTCTTTTGATGCATAGTTGGATTGGCCATCATTCTATTTGTTTCCAATTCTTTTCTTTTCTTTCTATTTTGGATTCTAAACTTCTCATCTTATTTTCTATTTCAGTGAGCCAGATTCCCAATGGAAAGTACTATCTTCAGTTTTTATGTTACATAGGGTATTTTGTGAATTTGAAGATGTATTTTCAGTGTTTTATTAACCCAGCTAATAATAACACAGGCTTTAAATTGACCCTTACTATATAAGTTTAACTAAGATGAAAAATCCTCCCTATTTCTGAGCTAAGGTTATAGTCGTTTCTATAACAGCTACTGGTAATGGGTTAAAGTAATAATCATTTATTTATACAACAAATTGTCTCAGTAAGTCTAATCTGGATGTGTTTGGCTGATTTGAGCTGGACTGGTTTGGAGTTCTACTGGTGGATTTCAGTTTGGCTGGGTAGCAGAGTTTTCTGTACATGTTTCCATATCTGCCAGTTGACATCTGATTGGATGTCACCCAGGGTGATTGCGGTGAGTTGCCATGTGTGGCTTCTCATTTACCATGCTAACATGCTAACATCTGTTCCAATATGTGCCTATATATATATATATATACATATATATACATACATATATATGTATATATATACATATATATACATACATATACACACATTTATATTTATCTTTCACTGTTAATATCCACAAAGCAGTGGTCTTTATTCTTCTTTGAACTTTATGCTTCTATGATCATTATACTTCTGAACCTGACTTATTTCATTGAATACCCTGGTTTCCAGATCACTTTATTTCCTTGCAAACATCATAATTTCATTCCTTATGATACTGAATACTTCATTTTATATATATATATGTGTGTGTGTGTGTGTGTGTGTGTGTGTGTGTGTGTGTGTGTGTTTTTGATAAATTTGTCATAAGTAAGACATCTGGGGTGTTTTCATAACTTTGCTGCTGTGAGTGATAATAGGTGTGTAGGTGCCTTTTTCATATCGGGGCATAGGATCCTTCAAATAAATATCCCAGGATTGTATCACTGGAACATATGGTAACTTTGTATTTCAGTTTTTTGTGTTATTTTTTAGATTCAAAAATTTTTAGTATTTAGGTTCTGTGCAGAGGGTTTACAGCTACATAAGTGAAGTAATGAGTATATTTCCTTTTGGACAGTGTCACTCCCTCCCTCATTCTCTCTCAGCCTTTAGAGTTCCCTCCCCACATGTTGTATATTTCATTTCCAACATACTGTTTAGTGAGTTTCACTAGAGCTTTTTAGATCAAGGCTAGCATTACACCATTTAAGTCAAAGCTTCATTTTTGGCTTTGTGGTGTTTAATTGGAAATAAGAGTCTCATGGCTGTCCTATGTATGCTAGCTTTGAACCGTGATCCTCAGATCTCAGCCTCCTGAATAGCTAGGATTACAGGTATGAGTCACTGGTGCACCTTGTCCCACCATTTCTGTGCTTCCTTCTCTCTTTTTCCCAAATTGGATAAACTTATATACAGGACAACGGGTAGAGAAATAGAAAACAGTGACAGAAGTGAATTAACCAAAGGAAAAAAAAGAAGAAAAAACACAAATAGTACAATAAAAACACCTCTTGCTTCCATTTCTTAAAGTTTATTTTGATGTGCATCATTTTATATGATCATATACTAGGGCTTGAGCTCTTGTGATCCTTGCATCACAGTATCTCCCTTTGTTCTCACTGTGTGAATGTTTAGGCTGCTGTTTAATTCATCATGTCCATCCTTTACCATCCACAGGTTTACTTTTAAATTTATAGGCACATTCTAAGACTTGGAAGAAGTAAGCTAGACCCAGATAAAAATAGGCTAAATGGTTTCCCTCATTTGCAATAATTAGATGTGCTTATAAATCTAAAAGTAAACCCAACGTTTAGTTTTATATCAGGAACTCCCATATTGATTTCCATAGTAGTTGCACAAGTTTATATTCCCACCAACAATATTTAATGGCTCCTGTTTCTCCAGATCCTCATCAACAGTTATTACAGTCTGAATTGTTGTTGATGACTGCTGTGGCTGGATTGATGTATAAATCCCAATGCTGTTTTATTTGTATGTCCTTTATGCCAGGATGTGGAGCTTTTCTTCACTTATTAATTGGCTGCTTATACTTCTTCTTTTGCAAATTGTCTGTTCATTTCATTTGCTCATTTACTGATTTGGCTTTTGGTTATTTTGGAATTGAGTTGGGGGTGGATCTACATATATTCTAGTTACTAATCACTTGTAAGAAATACAACAGCTAAATACTAATTGAGATTTTCTCTCATTTCTGGTCTTCTATTGAATTTTACATATTTATTCCCTATTTTTCCTCTCTATTAAAAACATTATACAAAACATCTATTTTATCAGTTACCTAAGAAGATTACAGCATGTGCTTTTCAGAACCAAATTATGCCTATATTTTATCACACCCCTGAAAAATGATAGAACTTAAAATACTCTAACTCCACTGATTATCAGGCAATTACTCACTCTGATTTTATACTGTTGTTGTCTTGTGATTTTATTGCACATTTTGAATATGAAAGAAATTGGTAGTACATTTTGGTTGTTACTATTTAAACATAGACATATCTATCATTTTGAGTCTCCTAATTGTTACTTTATTCTGAAATGCTATGTGGGCCATCTTTTGCCCATATTTAAACACTCCTTTCGCATTGATTTTCCTGAATGTCAGCTGCATATGCATTCTCTAATTTTTGTCTTGACTAGATGGTTTACTTTTATTGTTGTAGAAATTACTGCCCAAAATTATATAAGTAACTTTTTTCTTTCCATTGTTTAAGCATTTGATTGCTTCTGTTGAGAATCAGCTGTTAACTCGGATTTTGGCTCTTTAGAAAGTAATCTATCTTATTCTGCTTGATTTAAAAAAATTGCTTTTGTTTTAACTTTTAAAATATTTTGCTTTGTAATTCTTGCCTTCTTACCTGATCTCCTTTTCTCACTTTATTTGAGCTCATAGGGTAACTTTAATTTGTAACATAATGTCTTTCATTGGTTTGTAAGAATCGATAGATCATATTTTGATAGTGATACTTTCATAAATATTCCCTTTATTTTATTTTATTTATTTATTTTTGTCAGTTGTGGGACTTGAACTCTGGGCCTGGGCACTGTTCCTCAGCTCTTCAGCTCAAGGCTAGCGCTCTACCACTTGAGCTATAGCGCCACTTCCGGTTTTCTGGTGGTTTATTGGAGATAAGAGTTTCAGGGACTTTCCTGCCCGAGCTGGCTTTGAACCACGATCCTCAGATCTCAGCCTCCTGGGTAGCTAGGATTACAGGCATGAGCCACTGGCGCCCAGCTTATTCTCTTTATTTTAGAACTCAATTTATACAATTTTTTAACTTATTATTTTATTCTCTTCATCTCCAACTGTGTTGTTATTTTCTATTTGTTTTTATCTCTTCTTGTTTTGTTCTGATTATCTTCTTATAAAATATCTTTTCATTTATTAGTTGCTTGATTTCTAATTCCTTTATGCCTTACTACCAGTAATAAAATAAATACTTCACGTTATATGTAATAATTTAATTCACTTCAATAATTTGGTTTATTTTTATTTTTTCCTTGGAAAATTATTATAGCACTCTTTCTAAACATGATAAAAATACAGAGTTTAGTTGTATACTTTTAATATCTAGAACTCTATAGAAGTTCTATCATTTGCAATTATTTTTTATTTATTTATATTGCTTATTTTCCCAGGTTCCTAGTTATATATAATAAACAACAGTTACATTACTATACTGTACATACATATGTTCTTTTATGTAAAACTATCTGATACTATATTAGAAAATGATTTTAACCAATAATTTGAGAACATGAATGATTTTCTCTTACTTCAGAGACTAGGTGCATGCTTCATTTTCAAGTAGCTTCTAGCTAAAGCAATCCAGGAAACTACAGTTGTACTTTAGAGACAGGAATTCATCAGGAAAAAGCTTCACTGCCTCTAATATGTTGCATTGTTAATGTAAGTTGTAATCACTCATCCAGACACACTTACACCCGTATGAGAAATTATGCTATCCATACTATTGGTAGTGTTGAGACTCCCCAATAATTCAACTTCTTCCTTAAAGAAGAGTAGGATTAATGATTTTAGATCTTGCTTCTATAAACTATTCTCAGTTCATATTGTTCTTAAAAACATAGTTTAAAAAATCATAAACATTTGCTGTGGGAATTGTGAGGGTTACTTTTATAGGTTTTCATTCCCCCTGCTGGAAGGATATTTGCTATTCCATTGGTTCTCTGTGAGGTTCATTTAACACTGCACTGTGTAGCAAATCTCTTTTCATGTCCAGAAAAATACATGCCAGCCCTAGGCACATTCCTTCAATGGAAAGATTTATAACATTGTAGGATTTGCAACTTAATGAAGTAAAACTTCTACAATACTGTTAGCTGGGAACTGAGTCTACATCAAAAAGGTTTTCTTCAGGGGCTCCTTGTATGTTAGCAAGCTTCATTACTTCAAAAATTTGATGTAGGACACTTAGGGAAGCAAACAAAAGCTACTTTAAGCCCGTCACTACCCACTAAAATGAACAGCATGTTACTGAGGGATTGTTTTGCCCCCAGAAATGATTCAATTATAGAATTCTGATTTCTGGTAATTACAAGAAATCTGGGAGTCATGACCATTTTGGTCACTTGATATGTGCCTCAGCTAGCACATAACACACCCTTGACCAATATCAATGATTGGCAGGATTGTCTCAATACTAATTGCTATTCTTCATCCAGGATAGCATCTTTCCCAACTCAGAAAGAAGTGTGTCTATGTGATTTTTGAATGATTCCAGAAAATGGCACATCACTGACACCCCAAACACACCTTTATCATGTCTCACAGAATTCAGCTGGGCTTCTGAAAGTTGTGTGCACAACAGAGGCTGCTACTTCACACTACCTAGCCAGAAGTACAGTGATCATTTTCTGTGTCAGTGGGCTCACTCCTTAATCAGTTTGAGAACAGTAAGGGTTTTGGAAGTATCCAAACTAATCTCTGTGGCAATATTTTAACTTATATAATCCCAAAGCATTGACAAGTTTAAAAAAAACAGAAAAAACAAAGCATCCATCAAACAACCCTGGAATAAATTCCATTTCATGCTTTTGGGCTATAATCTGTACAAATAATTCACAAGCAAGTAAAAGAGGATTCTCATTTAATTTTTGGTGGGGTACCCATGTTTTACACTCTGATGAACTTTTTTTCTGGCTTTGGATCTACTTACTAAGATTTTTTATCCCTAGCTTATTATTTCATTTGTTGAGGCAAAAAGACATTTGTGGTTCGCATATTAAGATTGAAATGTAAATAGGCTAGCGTTTTAAGTTTATATAATTTCTTGTGGCTATTGTTTTGCTTGGAAAGTTTGAGTTTCTCTATGAAACTCTGAAAGAAAGCTCCAGGGATTCTCAGAAATAAAAATATACATTTGATGCCTCAAAAAAAAAAAAAAAAGGAAAAGGTGTTAATACTCAGGGTTACTAATCTGATATAACCTCCATGGGAAAGTTTTCCTAAGCATAAAAGTACCAATTTGAACATTTTTTAGAGCTTACTTGTTTTACGATAACACTCCATGATGGTAGGAATTTTGCTTTACTTATTGAGCCACCCTGTGGTTTTTAAGTCAAAGAATCAAGGAGAGTTGTTCTAGAACTGCAAGTGTTATGTTTTCCAGGGTATAAAAAGGTCACTTACTATTACAGGATGTCAACATTTCGCCATCCTCAGATGAGTGATTCTCTTGCCTCATGGCTCTGTGAACAAATTAATTCCTGCATGCTACTAGTGAAGGAATAACTGAGTGCCATTTGAGTCATTTTTTCACATCAATAATAACACAGATGAAGTAAAAACTCTTCAGACTGATCCATTAGTACCCAAGCACATTATTGGAAGGACTTATAATGGACTGACATTGGAGTATACACTAAAGTTCTTCAAATGGGCTGATCTTAAAGTTGAAGTGGGTGCTTTCTCTTCCCATAGCATTTCCTCAGTAAAATGCCATTTTCCCTGCTCAGATAAATCAGAATGTCTTCCAGGACCACCCACACACATGAGATGGTATTCACAAGTTACAGACATCTGCCAGACAGCCTGAACTCCTAGCAATGTGCCTAGATGCTTTAGTAAAATTCATTTTTAAGTAAGGATGACAGATTTCATTTATACATAGTCTTTACCACAACATTCCCCGCCCCCCCCTTGTTTATGATGACCAACATATCTTTCAGATGTGAACAGAGCTTTCTCTGTGACTAAGACCAGTCATCCCGTTTCTGGTCTTTGTGAATTAGTAGTTAATGTTCATTCAGTCTGGTTAGATAGACACTTCAAAAATTATGGACTATACAAAGTTAATGTTATCAGAGTTTTCTCTAAAGGATTTATTTCTCCAAGCTCCTACCTATTACTGTAGTAAGATAAATGTATTGCCCAAAACTTCTGTTCCACAAAAGAAATTTTGTCAATAGCATAACAGTAAAAATTTGTCAGAGACAGAAGGTTCAAGCCCCAAGAAAGATAGAAACTTCTGAGTACAGAGACAAGATAAAAATGGACAAGGGCTGGGGCTGTGAAGGTGGCTCAGTGGTAGAGCGCTTGCCTTGCATGCCTGAGGCCCTGGCTTGGATTCCTCAGCACCACATAAGCAAAAAGGAAAAAGCCAGAAGTGGCGCTGTGTCTCAAGTGGTAGAGTGCTAGCCTTGAGCTGAAGAGCTGAGGGACAGCGCCCAGGCCCAGAGTTCAGGCCCCATGACAGGACCCCCCCCTCCAAAATAATAATTTTTTTAATCTAAAAAAATGAATAAGGGTCAGCATGACAAAGATAGAACACAAAGGTAGTTGAGGAAGATTAAGAAGAAACTGGATATTACCCCTTGTGGGAAATGGGTTTAATCCCTCTGAACTTCAAATTACTTGGAAATAATACCAATTGACAGTCTCTCAAATAACCATATGAAAGTCACTTTGATATTACATTATAATGATACCTTTTATAGGTAAGGGAGGATTTGCCATTTAGCATCCTATCTGGCATTAATAAAATGTGTTACTATCAAAGACACGATACAGAGTCTTGTAGCATTACTTACAAGCAATATCTAACATCTGTTTCAACATTTCAGTTATTTTTAGTCAATCTTTGCCAGTCATGGATTATCAGCTCTATTTTACTACTTCCTTTTGTAAACAAAAATATTCCCCATGAAACTGTTGCTTTTAAGTACCCTTGCCACCATTACATCAGATTCTTTTTTTTCCCTTGAAGAAAACTTCTGATTATCCCCATCTCTCACTTTTTCTCTCTCTCTCCCTTTCTCTTTCTCTTTCTCTCTGGTGTGTTTAATAGCTTAGTTTGCATATAAGGCAGAATTAGATAAAATTCCTATCTAGTATCTTAATATTTATATAAATCTGTGTCTAAGATAATTTTCTTTAAAGATGAGGCTCAAATTAAATAGTGAGAAGAAGTACTGATAAACTATTACTTATTGCTTTCTAACATAATTGTAGCTGATTGAGTGATGTTATATGTAATTTCCTTACCTAAACAATTGACCCTTTATGCCCCATCCTCCAGGGAAGATACTTCTCTTACAAAGTCATCCAGTGAAAATCTTCAGTATATGAGTAGAGTTTTCAACATCTGAATGTGTCTAAAGTTACCGCTGTCCTTTTCTCTCCATTTTCTTTCACATGAGTTTAATTCTTCCTTTGATTAAAAGACCCACTTTCTCACTTTCAGCTGAGGAAAACTAATTAACCACATCCTATATACCAGAACTCTTCTGGCTTACAGAAAAAAATCCAATTAAAAACAATAGAACAAAAATATATTGGTATTCATGAAGCTTATGCTCATGAACATAGTCAAAAATAAATAAATAATGAAGTCATATAGTATATTGCATTATAAGGTGCTACTAACTGTGAGATACATTACTGGTTTACTTATTGTAGCTATGGTTAGGTAATCTACAATCTGCAAATATGAACAACTTTTGTGAATGTGATAGGACACACGCCCATTTCAGATCTGTCCAAGTGTTGAAAAGTATGCCTTCTATTGAAGTGCATTATGATGAAAAAAAGGAAGTCAGGGACTTCAGAGGGTTGAACTTCATATAAGATGATCAAGGCTATTGCTCAACTATGGTAAACATCTTTGAGCTACCTACTAGAGTTTGTGCCCTAAAAAGAAAAGCCTTGAGGCTCTCCAAACAACATATCCAAAGTCAGCGTACCATCCAACCCTACTTTACATTAAATACTAGAATCACTGAGTGAGTTCCTTCTACATTGTATTTGGTTCTTTTCTCCCCTTCAGACACCAAGCTCTGTAAAAACTACAAAATGTTTCAGTCTCCTCCACTAATAGTCAGTGCCCAATGTAACACGCTCCTAAACAGCCATTGGCTTACTTTTCTTTCTCTCCTCAATCTGTATGATGTAACACTATCATATTCATCTCTATATAATTCAGTTTGGGCCAAGTCACATTTACTAAACAGAGAAACAAAACTCTTAAGGAATCCAGAATAATTCTTTGTTGAAGGATGCATTTCAATTTCTTAGCAGGGCATGGGTTACTCTTCATGATAGAATTTCAACCTATGCCTGGAACCTCGCTACTCTCTGCTTGGATCCACTCTGGACTTCATGTTTCAGGGACACTAAGTCACATGTTTTCATTCTAACTGTGTTTACTATCTACCCTTTAGCTTCCATTCGTGCAGCTGTTTGCCTTAATTATAAGCATTTTTCTGACACCCACACCCAAAGCCTCAAGAATATTTTGATTGCCACTCATCTCTGTCACCTAATAAGTAATCTTGAACCATTTGCTCTTTGCCTGCTCTTACTTTTTAAAAGCACACTGATACTTTAAACTGTCTGGAAGCCAAAATCCTTTGATAGTGCTTTTAGTGCCAGACTCTTTCAAAGATTCTTCTCTACCATCCTTAGTTATTGGATTTCATCTTCAAGGTGATCCCTGAACTCAAGAGTCTCAACATAGCTGTGGATGCTATTACCATCAAACGATCTTAAAAGTAGGGGGAAATGAGAACTTAAAAGCTGTCATAAACTTTCATATCAGTCCGTTTTCCAATTTAGGACCTCATCCATTCTCGCATGTGCATTTATTTTATTCAGGTTAAAGTGTGAGGTAATTCAGAAAGGGGAGTAGGTTTTGTATTTGTTATGTGGACATGTAATAAACAGGAAATAATTATATATCTCTGCCACTTTATAAGTCCTGGGATGTTGTCTGTAAGCTACCAGAACAAACCTAGAAACAAAGTTCCAAAGTTCATTGAGTGCTGCCGAGAAGCCCTTGACCTTCCTTTTAAAACTGACACTGCTAAGCTCAAGACCCATTACAAAACTCTTTAAAGAGAAGTTTCTTCCTCTTTCAGATTTGCTAAGGCTCTTACAGTGCCCCCAAGAGTTCAGTTTCTTTCCCTTTTTCTTTCCCCATCTTCAGATCCTTCAACTAGTCATTCTTTACCAAGATACCCAGGAGCTATTCTGATACAAAAGTTCAAAAAGCCTGGGCTATATCTATCCTTATTTTAGAATTAAAAAAAAAATCCCGTTGGTCTGTGCTACTGAGTTAGTCACCGAGCACTGCATTTGTCTCTTATCACAACATCTGAAAAATTCCCTACAGATAACACGAGTAGAAATGGATACAGGAGAGGGAAAAAAAAATCAAAGATTTCCTGCATGAAGAAGAGAAAATTTTGTCGCTTCTGATTTGCTATGCACCACGAGGAAACCTATTAAAATGTACATTCCCTCAGCCTTCAGAAAACGGGGTTAAAGTTCCTATTGAGCAATAGAATTGTGAAATAATTTCTGGAGATCTCAATAAAGAATTGTGTAATATTGCCTAAATACTTCCTACAGAAGTGTTATGTATTATTTAAATTCTTGGAATAACTCGTAGAAACACCAATTCTTTATCCCCAAGTAATTTTATGGCATAGGTATAACATTTTTCGACATGTTTTACTACATAATTCTTTCTGTTCTGGAAAATATATTTTTGCTCCCCTGTCTCTTGAAAGATAGAAAGGGGACTGTAGAAACGGCATATTTTGAATCTTGCCTTTAGGGCGTAAAACTAATGATCCGATATCTTAAATTCCTTGGTGAATTTTATGGGGCTAATATTTCATCCTGAAAAGTAATAAACATAATTAAGCATTTTGTTTCTTTCCTGTTTTTGTATATGAAATAAGTTCGATCATTTAAGTCCCCCCCCCCAAAAAATGAAAATAGCCCTGGAGTTTCCAACATTTTAAGTTATCATGAAACAGAAAAGATTATATTAGCCAGATGGGAACGTAAACATCTAGCTCCTGACTCTATGTATATGTGTATTGCATATAAAAATTCCATAAGAATGAAAAACTTAGAATGATGGGAAGATAACTCTGGGAAGTTGGCTCAGTGGTAAAGTGATTGCCTTGGATGCATGAGACCAGGGTTCAATTCTTCAGCACCACATAAACAGAAAAAAGCTGGACACATTACACTTTCCATCCTGTAGAAAGCTCCAACAACTTCTGCTATGTCCCCCACCATACAAATTTTGATTGAAAAGTACCTCTATATTTGCATAGTACAATGATTCGTTAGTACGTATATTCATAGTATGTATATTAGTTTAACTTTAAATATCTGCCACAATGAGTAGCAAGACTTCTCTCATGGATTTACTATCTATTGCATTAGATCAATCAATTCATTTAGTAGGAGATTACTGTAACATGTAAATTGTTTGTCCTGATGGAAGTCATTGTGTTTTGGAGATTATTTACCTTAAGGGGCTGACCCAGACTGTGACCTAGCCAAGCTTCTTCATGAAATAACTTCCAATCTGAACTCCAGAGCATGAGCGGTGAAATAGGAATAGAGAATTAGCCAAAAAGCATTCCAGATAGAAGAGATAGATGTAAAATGGCTAAAGAAAGAACATTAAAAATTCAAGAAAGTTCTAAAAGAACACCATCAGTGTAAGACCCAAAATGCCAGTCGAACAAGGAAGAATAAGGGAGTGAGGAAACTTATAGGAGTTCACAACTGAGGAAAAGAATTTTTTTGAACCTATCCTTAGAGTCATCAGAAGCCATTGAGTGATTTGAGTCAGATCTGGATTCGAAAGGATCTGGAAACAAGAAGTAAAGTCTTGCTGCAATCTAGTGACAAATGATCATTAATCTGGGTATGTTGGTGGCTGTTAGCTGGATAAAAGCAAGGAGGATAAGTTCACTGATGGGAGTTGTTGAGAGATTTTACAAGGCTGCCTTGAGGGATAAAAAATTTCAGAAATGTAGGAAGGATGATCATATTAACATATAAGCCCTGTACTTCTCTAATTGTCATTACTCAAGTTATTTTTTTAACAACAGATGCTGGAGGGGATGCAGACAAAGGGAACCTTACTACATTGTTAGTGGGAGTGAAAACTTGTTCAACCACTTTGGAAAGCAGTATGGAGGTTCCTCAAAAGACTCCACATAGAGTTCTCCTATGACCCAGCAATCACACTTTGGGGCATTTACCAAAATGATCACAAACAAGACCATACTAAAGCTACCAGCACAACTATGTTTATTGCAGCATTATTTACCATAGCTAAGATAAGGAACCAACCCAGATGCCCCTCAGTAGATGAATGGATCAAGCAAATGTGGTATATATACACAATGAAATTCTATGGCTCTATCAAAAAGAATGACATTGTCCCATTTGTTAGGAAATGGAAAGACTTGGAAAAAATTATATTAAGTGAAGTAAGCCAGGCCCAAAGAAACATAGGTCCCATGGTTTCCCTTATTTGCAATAACTAGTATATGTCTGAGACAAGCAGAAACGATCAGCTAAGTTGATGTTAGGAAATGAACCCTAAGATATCTATTCAAATGTTTTTGCTTTCAAGCAATTGTTTCTAACATATTTATAAGATTATTTCTTTGTTGCTTTGTATGTCCCTTCCCCACTGTATAACCCCTGCTTTCACTGTATTTGATGATGGTATAATTTGTGGAGGGGAAGGGAAAAAACAAATCATTTAAATAGGGATACAGGTGGACCCATTGCAACAATGAGATGTACAAGTCGTTATGTCAAAAACGAACTTTACAACTTTGGTGGGGGGGTGTTGGGAGGGTGGGGGATGGGAAGGGATGAGAGGGGGAAACAAAGGAGGAGCCTACAATGCTTGATAAGAAATGTACTCATTATCTTGCCCATGTAATTGTAACTCCTCTGTACAGTATTTTCACAATAAAAAAAAGAAAGGGGAAGAAGTATGGATCCTTAATATATTTAATAAGCAAGTCATTACCTTTCCCTACAATTTGTGTTTTAATATATGGATAGAGACACCATCTAAATTCGCTTAGTATCAGCCTGAAAAACTTTCATGAATATAAAGAATATCTGTTAGTAATCTTGGAAACATTTGAAGCATAGTTTTCATGGGCATAAGATTTTTGATAAATATTTTTCACTGTTGAGTACTTTCAACCTGTTCTTCAACTGCCATTTTGACTCCATTTTCTTTTCTTACTTTTTTCACTTTTATTTTTAGTTCAATATTCAATGTATTATTTAATATAACCATATCCAAAAATGTGCTCATGATTATTTTCCCTTAAATTATATGAAAAATATTTATTCCAATTTGTTATATATCATAAGCATTGCTTTTGATGAGAAATAACTTGTTAAAGTTAAATGTTTTGAACTTTTTAAAAACACATAGCCTTGCATTTAAAAATTTTATTCTTTGTATATTGATATCATGTTTTTCCATATTGGAGAGATTGTCCTCTTTTCATACTGTGTTCTTGTGACATTTGTAAAAAAAAATCAACTGACTATAAATGTCTAAACCTAGTATTGCTCCTCTAATTAATGTACCATGCTGTTTAGGACATTATAACTTCGTACTACAGTTTTAAATCAAGTAACATGACACCTCAAGCATTATGCTTATGCTTGTCTTGGATTGCTGTGGTTCCACATTAATTTTAGGATTTTATAATGAAAAAATGGCATTGTAAATTTTGATATAAATCTCACAAAATCAATTCACAGTTACAAGATGTCTTAGTTATTTGTATTTTATTAAGTTTCATTTATTCAACTTCTATACTTGTTAGTAATTGGATTATACACCAATAAATTGATTGCTAATTTTTTATTTTTTATAGCTCTTGTAAATGGGATTATTATTATTATCTTTTAATATCATTGTTATTGGGCTGGGAAGGTGGCTCAGTAGTAGAGTGCTTGCCTTGCCTGCATGAGGCCCTGAGTTTGATTCCTCAGCACACATAAAGCAGAGAAAAACAGAAGTGGTGCTGTGGCTCAAATGGTAGAACACTAGCTTTGAGCTCAAGAGCTCAGGAACAGCACCCAGGCCCAGAGTTCAGTCCCCACGAATGACAAAAAAATAAAATAAATAAAATCATTGTATTGTATAGAATTACTTTTGATGTGTGTGTGTGTGTGTGTGTGTGTGTGTGTGTGTGTGTGTGTGTGTGTGTGTGTGTGTGTGTGGCCACAAATCAAACCCTGTACTTTACTGAGCTATGAGTCCTTGTGTTTTGGTTTTACATTCTGTCATATTACTGTATTAATACCAACCGTTTTTGGTGAAATAGGCAAACTTTTCTGTATATAAAGGTCATGCTATTGGCAAAGAGTGATAATTTCATGTTTCTTTTTTATTTGCAAGCCTCTTATATTTGTCTCTGACTCAGTTGTTCTGACAACAATTTTGAGTACATTGTTGAATAGAATTGATAAGAGTGGGCATTGTTTTTAGTTTAAGGCTCTTTGGAGAAGGATTTTAATTTTTCACTACTGAATATACTTTGAGCTGTGTTATATTAATGACTCAGTTATCTACCCTAGAAATTTAACAAATCTATTGACAAAATGTTCTGAAGTGTATAAGCATCTAGTGAGCTAATGCTCTTAGTGCCATACTTCAGAAACTGTGGCCTGAAAAAATAACAAGCTAGAAATCAAACTATTACCTACACCATCTGGAAAATAGTTTGAAATCTTCTTAAAGCATCTGGATTCTCATATTTTTCTTATTGGATAATACACAAAGTTTTCTCTAAATCATACCTCAGTGTAGTTTTTCGTCTAAAACTTCAGGTATGATTTTAAACAGAAACCATGAAACTACTCAAAATCAGTGTTGATTGTCTATGATGTGAGTAGTGTATTTCTCACACTGATAGCATATTTTTTTTCACTTGGTCCTGTTTTTCTCTTTCACCCATCTTTGGCCTCAATGATGCGTGAGTAAAATAAGATAAATGAAGGTAATTCTACTTGAAAATAAAGCTATTGTCTTTGCTACCATATCTTGGGGATTTAATATATTCTACAGAGTCTAATAAGTCTTTCATATAAACAATTACCTATTCTGCTCATAAACAAAGGCCATAGATTTTACTTAGAGGAAATCACAAGGCCATCTTTCCTACTTCCTGACATCCCACCGATCAGTGACAAGTCTTTGGCCATTTTGTTTTCCTTGTATGAAAGCTAATTATAGTGGGTTTTTTCTGACTGTTTTATTATCTTTAAGCAGTTATCTTGGAGGGTCATGAATTATTTCCTAACAAGAAAACTCATAACAAAAAACACTGATATCTTCACCTTTATTCCAGCTTGTTATTTACTGTAGAGATACACAGAATTTTCAGGGTTCCAAACACAATGTTGCTTTTTTTTTATTGGCAAAATGCAATTACACGACTAATTGGCTGTTATATTGCAGGGTGATACAAGCTTGGCCCAAGATTCTCTGCATGCTGACATTACAGGAGTTGGTCCACTCCTACACCCTCTTTCAATATGTTTTATTATTTAAGCCAAGAGAATGGTCACTCAGTGGATGTGCTTGGCAACTCTGAGACACAGATGCTGAGTTCTCACATTTATCTTTCTCCCAACAGGAGCAATATGGAAATGAGTGCCTGATTCTTTGGCTGTGACTCAAGCTTCTGCCTCAGCCCCATTGCTGGATTTTTATGGTGACCACCACCTTACCTTTGCACTATTGCACATTACATGAGTAATTATCATTCCTGATTATTTTGGATGATGAGCTTCTTGCACACTGATTTTAATTAAAGAAACGTATTTCACTCAATATTCCAGCGTTCCATCCATTGTCTACTCAAGTTTACTATATATATATATATATATATATATATATATATATATATGTAGATATCTACATATATATATATATATATATATATATATATATAAATTTTGGGTCCTAAAGTTTTGCCACTCTTCAGAAATGGTGAATGAAATATAAAATTGAGACAATGCATCCAATCAGAAAATGGATCATTAGTCATTGAGTATATTCAAGATGAAATATATTCACCTAATATTTCCTATTTCTTTTTGGAAAGACAGTCAGGGTCTTTCATAATGTGGATACAACAAAAAAAAATCATCTAGGTAAATTTACCAGAAAAGGAACATAGAAACAAATAACTACACATAGGCCCAATGGCTATCACTCCCCTAGTGTCAGAACAAATCATTAAGGAAAATCTGAAATGATATGCAACACAAAGAACAATGTATGTGAACCTTTAGCTTGTGATCAGGAGGTAGTGGTGAAAATACGCATATTAGTTCAGGGGAGGTGATGGGTGCTTTAGAGAGATTATGTTTTGATAATAGGTTGTCCTGATGTAAAAGCAATTCACATGTTCACCTGCAGACTTCATTCTGATTTTGTTACCAATGAAAACCCCTGAAGTTCTAACAAAGGCTGTTTCTAAGCCAAGTCGATGATTTAAAGGATGGCTTTGAGAGTATAGGGGACAGATTGGTTTTGGAGTGAGTTGAGAAGCGATTCCAGCAGGACAAGACATAGAGCTACCGCAGTAGTTATGGGAGGGCTGATAATTAGCATTGTTCAAAAATACTTCCAAGAGAAAGAAAAATAAAGTCTGTATGCCTGAGGATCGTTTGCATCATGCTTGTAGGACCACTTCGCCACCATTCCTCCCCCTCCTCTCAACCCTGGGCTTAGAACAAGTTGACCTGTAGAAGAAAGCCTAGTGTCAGATGCAAGAATAAATTCATGTGTTTCCCCAAGGCCCTGAATTCTCTGGAGAGAATAAAAGCAGTATCCTGTCGTCTGGGCAGCCAGTTAGAGAGCGTTGGCGGCGGCAGAGCCTGTTGGCACCTCGTGTCTGGAACAAGACAGCAGTGCCAATGCTCCCAGGGAAGTCTGCTGTCATCCTGGCATCTCATTTCTGGCCCCGCCTCCCGTCCCCAGGGAGCCCTGAGACCTCAGAGCCAAACTGGAGAAGGGGCTGCGGAGGGTGGGGTGGGGTGGGGGTGCCAAGTGGACCATCTTTGTTCACGTAACTTGCCAAAGCAAAGATGAAAGCCCTATTCATCTTTGTGGTTTTGGAATAGTCCCCAAAGCCACTGTGGGCTTTGCTACCTCAATATTCCTTGAGTCACAGTAAAAATAAAAATGAAGTTAAATGTCATCCCGAAATTCACTCAGCATCTCAGCCATATTATATAGGATGGTGCAGGGATTAAAGCAGTGGGAAGAGGGATTTTTAGAGCCAGACTTTAATATTTTAAAAGACTGATCATGAATCATGGAAATCGCAGGAGGACAGTGTTTATAAAGACAGAAAGACAGACAGACAAGAAAGAAAGAAAGACAGACAGACAGACAGACAGACAGACAGACAAGAAAGAAAGAAAGAAAGAAAGAAAGAAAGAAAGAAAGAAAGAAAGAAAGAAAGAAAGAAAGAAAGAAAGAAAGAAAGAAGGAAGGAAGGAAGGAAGGAAGGAAGGTAGGAAGGAAGGAAGGAAGGAAGGAAGGAAGGAAGGAAAGAAAGAAAGAAAGAAAGAAAGAAAGAAAGAAAGAAAGAAAGAAAGAAAGAAAGAAAGAAAGAAAGAAAAAGAGAAAGAGAAAGAGCACAGGGTTATCAGATGAAATGGTAGAAGAGGACGTTGTCAAAGAATAAGCAAAAGCACACTCTTAACTCTTTGAAAGCGAAATGGTAAAACGTGACAAGGCCGTTCAAGCTCCAAATCTGAATAAATCGTTTCAACAACCATACAAAGATATGTGATTACACAGAGGCAAAAGTATCAGGAAAGGCTATTCTATCCAACTTGAAGGTGTTACATCTGAACATGTAGATGAAATAGAAAATTTTCCTGAAAAAAAAATCTGATTTGCAAATCAAAAGAAGATGTTTTAGAAAATGTGGCAAAAAATTATAGAAGAAATTGGAAGGTTGTATCTAAAGTGGACGTTCAACAGTTTGAAAAACTTATCAAACATTGCTATGTGTTTTAGGCAGTGGGAAGATGCAAACATATTACATTTCCAACATCATTTTAATATTTTTCATGTGTCTAATTACATTAAATATTTACTAAAATATTTCATTTCACTTACAAATAAGATGTAAGGTTTATCAAAAAGTTTAACAAATCAATTAATGTCACAATACAATGATATATGTCCAATGACTAAAAGGTATTTTACCTCTTTCTTCTTTCAAGTTAGTTTTTCATTATGTTCTATGGAATTATTGTGTTAAATATGAAAAGAAAAAACACATTGTAATTTTTTTTTCTTTTTACCAGTCCTGGGTCTTGAATTCAGGGTCTGGGCACTGTCTCTGAGCTTCTTTTGCTCAAGGCTAGCACTCTACTACCCATGTCACAGCCCCATTTCTGGCTTTTCTGTGTATGTGGTACTGAGGAATCGAATCCAGGGCTTCATGCATGCTAGATGAGCACTCTACCACTGAGCCACCTTCCCAGCACCTACCTTGTAATTTCTAGGCATTTATTTTCTCAAGCTAAAATGCAATTATGATCATTTTCATCTAATCATTTGCTTTTCAAAATAGGAAAAGAACCCCACTCAAATATACAAAGTAGATTTTCCAAAAAATGTCTAAAAGAGTATAGGAAGTTTCAGATACTTGACTGTGTCTGTTCAAGTTAAAACTGAGAAAGAGAAGACCTAAATAATACAAGCTAATTACCTACCAAGAGGCCTTTTAGAACTAATGTGAAATTTGTATAGTCTACATGCAGAATAAAGATGCCACAGTAAATAGCTTTAATTAGCTGGCCACTTGTAGCTCATACTTGTACCCAGGGGTTGAGATTTGAGGATCATTGTATGAAATTAAACTCAGAAGAAAAATAAAAGAGAATCTGTCTCCAATGATCCAGAGAAGAAGCTAGGCTTCAGGTTTGGCTTAAGTGGTAGAACCCCAACTGTGAATATAAAAAGAGAGCTCAAGTGCTCAAGCTCAAAAATACATTTAGCTAATTTTCTATATTTTTTTGATATTTTGATATTAGTTTCTACTTATTTTTGACAGGCACTGATGAGCCTGTTCTGTGTTTTTAATAAATGTGGTCATTCTATGTACCTATTTTGTTTCTTGTCCACTGTGGGCCTGGGCACTGTCCCTGAGCTCTTTTGCTCAAAGCTATCACTACTTTGAGCCACAGATCCACTTCCAGTTTACTGGTGGTTAATTGGATATAAGAGTCTCATGGACTTTCTTAGCCAGCTGGCTTTGAATCATGATCCTCACATCTCAGCCTCCTGAGTAGTTAGGATTATAGGTATGAGCCACCAACAACCAACTACTTAATAGTTGTGTGTGTGTGTGTGTGTGTGTGTGTGTGTGTGTGTGTGCTTTTGAAGAATATTATTTTGTCCTTTTATATATTTTTGTTTTCTTACGTATTAGCTGTGTCTCTTGCAAGCAACATATTGTTTGGTTTTAATCTTGTTTCATTTCACTATTTGCATTGTGATTATTCATTTTTAGGTCCCATGTTCTTGTTTTGTGTGTACTTGCCCTTGGTGATTTCAACTACTTCCTAGCAGCTCTGCAGATCAAGCCAGCATATGTTTTATGTTGTTTCCACCTGCTCTTAATGTTACCGTTCTGTAAACTGCATGAGCCTCCATTGGGAGGATACTCTATACCCACTGTCTGAGTTGTTCTAGAATCAGTTTCCAGGCCACTGATGTCTGTTCTTCTTACTAAAAATCACATAATTGTGTTGTCGACCTACACTTTCCAATGCATTGGGCTAACCCACATATAAGATAATGTTATTTAGATATAATTCTTGTTCCTAGATATATGTGCAAATTTCTTCTCTACTCTTTTAAGAAAAACATGCTTCTGTCTATAATTAGCATGGTATACCTTGACATGCATAAGCTTTTTAATTAACAAGGTAGTTTCATGCCTATGGGATGACTTCTTGTTTATACTATTGAGCATGACTTCGTGTTGGTGGACTATCATCGCTCATAGGAGATTAACTATATGTACATAATTTTATAGTATGCATGATATGTCACACTCTAATATTCTCCCTGTAATTTTGTTCAAAACAAAACTGCACATATTTATTTATAGAGACATATGGAAATGTTTTTCATTTTGTCCCATCTTCCAGACTTTGATAAAATAAAATGCAAGCAAGTTTATACAGGGAAATGACAAAGCATGCATGCATTATTACTATAATTTAGATTCCAGGGGAAACAATCTCATCAGAAAAGACATTCATTATTGCCCTTATCTAGCTGAACTAGGCTTTCCAAAAAGTCACAGTAAACAGAGGTTTCTTCAAGCAATGAAGAGAGCAGGGTTTAAGATTGGGAAGAAATCATTCATTTGTAAGTAAATGCACCATTTCCAATTTATCTCTCTCATATTATCTCTTTCAAAAGGTCCAGATCAGACCAAATTTACTAAAGCAAGCTTAGATCTTCCATCACCAGATAGATTTTCTGGTTCCCTTCTTAATTCTCATAAAATTGGCATATTGGAAACTCAATAATTTACTTCTTAAAAAAAGTCTCTTAATCTTTTGGCTTTTGAGCTCACTGTGAGAGCCAAGGCCTTCCTAGGAAATAAGCTTGGGATATGCTATGGGTTGAACACAGACAGTGTTCCCCAAGTCCAAATATTCAAAGCTTTGTCCCAAGGGTAGTATTATTGGGAGGTGCTCAGTACTTATATTAGGGGTGTGGCTTGGCACTATTTTGGGTTCTGGCCTGTCCTCTCTCTCTCTACTCAGCATGCACTACTACCATCTCTATCTTTTAAGATTCACCTTTACTGAGCCTGTATGATGTACCCTTTGAATTTTGAATGTACAAGAATCTCAGTTAACTAACCTTTTTCTCTTTATAAGTGTGGCTTCAAGCATTTCATTGTAGCCACACAAAGATAATTGATACGGAGAGTAAATGCATCCAAAATAACCATCATTTCATTGACACTGCTCTGTGTAACAACAATGGTCCCCATCTAAATTTCCAGGTGGGTTCTCCACAATACATGCATGGCTTCTTGATTGAGATGGTACTTTGGATCTTGATTGAGATGGGACTTTAGATTTTGAAACATATTCTCCCCAAAAGTTTTGCAATTTGTATTCTTTTAGACTTCATACTTTTAGATTCTGGATGCTCAGTCTGACCATGAAATATGTATGATTTCCTTTTCTGGTAATACTTTTCTTTACTCTCACCATTCTTAGAAAAGATTACATAAATCAAAAGTTCCATCAAGTTTTTCATGCCAGATTTTGGTTATTTTAAGTTTTGCACCAGGAAGGTTTATAATGAATATGACTAGAATTCATTTGATTATCTTCTTTAATGGAAATCATAGAAACAAAGGAAGTGGTGAACTACAGGTAAAAGTATTTCTAGTAGGCAAGGGGCTACCAGGACAAATAACATAGACTGAGGTCTTAAATATAGAAACCTATTTCTCATTGTTGTGGAGGCTGGATTTACAAGATAAAAGTGTGGGCTGATTAGGTACCTATTAAAGTTTCTCTTCCTGACTTGAGTAGGGAAGAATCATGATGTATTAATAATGAAAGAGTCAGACAGACAGACAGAGACAGAGATGAAGACAGAGAGAGGAGAGAAGGAGAGGGCAAATCTATGACATGGCATTCTATAGGGATCTTAACTTCAATGCCTCTCAAACACGCTTCCCCATGTACCATAACCTCAGTATGACTCCATGAATGGGAAGGAATGCAACAACAGATATTCAGTCCGTGTAAATAATGTTTGAAGATAGACTCTCACATTTTAGTCTTTGTGACACTTTTGTTTAAGCCTCCGTTATTTGGCCTCACAGATCGTCTTGGGATAATTCTCCAAAACACAGTAGGTATTCGAATGATTTTGATGCTTCATAAAGAATGAATCAATTGATGTTTGAATTTGTGCCCAAGCCATTCGAGTCCTGGTTCTATTGGTTTGAATATTCTTCGTTGGCTTCCAATCTATAGACTTTCAGAAAATATATCTGGCTACCAGCCTATTTGTCTAAGTATATCCAGCTACCTAGGGCATAAGCTCCAAAAATGGATAACGGAACTGGTGAGATCATTTTTCCCCAAAGCTGTCAAATATTTATCCCATGAGTGGCTTGCTCCATATTACACATCAATAACTTTTAAAAAAAGAAATTCAAAAAGGGAATGATATTTCTCAGTTTCATTTTGACATTCTTTGCATTTTGAATTTTGTAGAACTGTTTGAAGTCTAGGATGAGAGAGATTTGGGATGTTATCAGCTTTTTAAATATGTACTTCCTCCCTAAAATGCAAATTTCATGAAACACATGTGCCCCAGCTAATCTTACCCCCTTGTATAACCAACCCAAATCAAGCTCTCTCACAGAGCAAGAGCAAAGATGTTGGATTCCAACAGGTTCTGAGAAGTCATGAGGAAAGAGAACCAAGTGCCCAGGTCATTGTCTATCTTACATTTTTCCCAATTTAATTGTATCTAATATAGATAACTGATCAATCTACTAACATGCCAACACGATCTAACTTTAAACAAATACAAAGAAAAGAAGAAAAACACAATATTGTTCTCATAGCATCTGTAAAAGGCCTACAGAAATACTTACACAAATACTTTATTAAAACTTTTAACTTATTCTCAGTAGACATTAGAAAGAGTACTTGTCTTTTTTGGACTATTTTTGGTCTTGCAAAGGGATGAAATGATATGAAATACATTTCTAAGCCTATTTTGTAACAGTATGTAGTTCAGAAAATACATTTTCTCATCAACAAATGGCTGCATTTTGCAGATTAAAGTTAATGTAAGTTATGAAGTTAAAGTCATGTCTATTGATTCAAATTGCTAAAAAGTTGTTGAGAAATTCAGACTTTAAAAAGGCTAGGATATGCTTGCATTGAAAAATTAAACTTTATAGAGTTGTTTTAATGTTGTAAATTCAACTGGACTTTCTATAACAAGATAAAAAGGAAAAGGCAAGTTTGACATTTGAAAGAATATAAAATGTCGCATTTATTCATCGAATTTATGTGGAATCTGATCTATAGTTGTACAAAATGTAAAATGTGAATATATTTTATGTCCAATATAGTTATATGTAATGTGAAATGAATCTATTTTCACAAAATCTTTTTTAAAAATATGTTATCAAAATTGATCTTTATATCAAAGTATTAGAAATATTTACATCATATGGAAATAATACTCTACTATAAAATGCTGAAATAAATACTATTTGGAGTTATTTCTAAAGACTTTTGACCAGATATCCTATTTGGAGGTAATTTGTCTAGTTTTGAGATTTTTTTAAATACATTATGTAGCCTCAAAATCATTTTTAATGAAAAGGTTGATAGTCATAAAAATGTCTTCAGGTAAAATTTACAGTAAATGACATGACTAGTCTGAAATTTGTCAATGCTCAGGGACCAAATATTGAAAGATTCTCAGAGTAATTTGATAAATGTGAACTTCAGTGTGAGTGAAGATAAATATCATTCTGATTCTGGGTCAGATTTAGTCCTTGGTACTGTCCTTATTGAAGCTTATTCATAAAAGTTGAATCCACATAATATCAGTAAATACCAGTTCAAAACTAAAAAAAATAATTCCATAAATTTGTATATACTAACTTCAAATAGGAGTTATTTTTAATTGAATAGAATCCATTAGGCAGTCACGCAGATAAACCACAGCTTTCTGCTTAATTTTTGCTTTGACTTTTGTAGTTTAAGTCATAACACCAGGCATGCATTTCACTATGTACCCTCCTCCAACACATAAATACTTATTTTTGTCTATACTTAATTTTTTGCCAAGATAGTAAGCGAAAATTATACATTGAAAGACACTCTCTCAGAAAACTACATAAAAACAAAATAAGGGGAAAATACTAGTATTGTATTTAATGTACTATTACCATGTCCATAAGAGAAAGTCAGGTTTTTCCATTTTAAAATGTAATGAGAAGGTTGTTGGGTTAAATGTATGTGTGTTCATGGACACAAGTATGTGACTATGCACACACATATCTATGCATCTGCATACACATATATAAATGTATATTGCATAACAGTACATATATTTGTGCATTAACCTATAAGTGGGTGCATATATGGGTACAAATCCACACATGCACAGAAACTTCTGGTTTCCTGAGAAACTTATACTAAGATGGGCTTAGTAGAATTTAAAATTAATTAGGATAAACATTTGTAAGGATAAAAAGGAAAAAAGAGTAGACATGGGCAAGAGAGAAACTTCAAGTTGTAATATTGATCTGACATAGAGACCAGAAGAGAGGTTTCAACAGATCAAGGGAGAAGAGACTCAGGAAATCATGCCCACTTGAAAATATTTTAACTAGTCTCATGCCAAGTTCTAATGTGAGGATCATGCATTAGAAGAGTAATGTGTGGTGACTCTAGTATTGCTCTGAAGCCCAGTCACTGACAGAAAAGATTCCAAGGAGATTGTGGCACTGGATTTACCACGTGGTGGATACTAAAGATGTAAGAGAAGAAAATTGTCCATTTACCCTCAATATAGCAATCTTTTCTTGAATAGAAAGTTTAGTATTCTAAGTTCAAGGATGCTATACACATGTATGCATAAAGATAGATTTAATATGAGCTATTCCTCAATCTTTTAAAGCTAAGATTGATTAATTATGATCTTATCAAACTTTTATTCTTCCCCAGGTTTCACAGATATTTAAATGATTTTTTGGAGTGATAGATTTTGAAGGGAAAAGCTATGTATATCTAAAATTGCTTCACATTCTTCAGTAATGTGTATAGATAGAGCTTGTTTTATTTAGCACATTGTATTTTTCCAAGTAGGCTAGTAGTGCCAAAATTTCTTTTGCCAAACAGAAGAATTATTCCCGGAAATCTATTGTGCACTGTTGCATATTGCTTGTAGTTCATTTGTCATCAAACCCACCAAAGAGTGCTGTTGGATGCCTGTGGTCGGAATTAGACCAGAGTTTAAATTCCAATTTCCAAGTATTTCCAATCCTTTCGCTCCAGAGAGAGAAAAATAGTGGGGTGCAGATCCAGCAAATAAATCTGGTTTATGTAAGAGCTAGAATATGTAAATTGATGTGGAACTGCTCTATAAATAGAGAGAAAGAAATAGGATAAAAATAGTCCTGGTTATCAAGTGAATTTTTTTTGATCTTCCAAAATTCACCCCTCAAATTATGGTGTTTTGAGGTGAAGTCTTTGGGAAATAACTAAAGTTATATGGAATTTGAAGGATGGATTACTACCCTCATACAAAGAAAAACCCAAAACAACAACAACAAAAACAGAAACCTATCTTGTTTTCTGAAACAGGAGTATACAGAGAACAGGTAGTTTAGAATCCATGAAGAAATTCTTCCCTCACTAGAAACCAAATTGGCAGACACTTTGATCTTAATTCCTAGCCTCCAGAAGTATGAAACATAAATATATGTTTGTTTGTTCATTTGTTTTAGAAAAAAACCTGGAATGTTTTCTTATAACACCTTAACTAAGATGTCTCTAAATCAAGGAATTTAGAGACACATCGACTATTAACTTGTAATGAGGAATTCTTGCCATTACCTGTAAAAATATAAACACTTTCTCATCTGTAAGTGGGATTTAGCCCAGGGCAGAACAATGGTGTAGGTGTCCAGGGCTCTCTTGAATGATAACTCTTCCTCAGTCTACTGCAGGAAGATTAGAACAATCACTGGGTAGGCACAACATTTAAAAAAATTCATTCAAGTAGAATTTTGGAGACTGCCTTGGTTATCAGTGTAAAGAATGAGAGCAACAAATGCTTGAAAGTCTTCCCCATTTTCCACAGTCTACTGGTAAACAGAAGAAACTGGTTGCAAGCCAGGGTTAGAGCAAGTGCAGTGGTGTGAGAAAACTCTACTGAATTTATATTTTTCCTTGTCTGGTTTGTGAAATGCACACATTTACCATTGTTCTTCTCGACTGGTTATCATACTCCTTTAAACTGGAAGTTCCCAGAACACATAGAATTGAAATTCTGTCTTCTATAGAAGTATACTGAGCAGAAAATTTTCTTGAAAGATTATCAAAACTTTCTGAAGTAAAAAAAAAAAATCACTGGTAGACACTGTGAAGAGCAGAAGAAACCTCTTGGCATGTAGTAATTTTATTTTATAAACTTTGGACATTTTCATGTATTCAAAATTGAATATAAGCTTGAAAAAAGATAGTAATATTTGTGACCATGAAGTCACCAGTTTTGGATTTTTTGGGGGGCAGCAAAAATTGCCCAAACACAAATATGAGATTCCAGGTCATTACATGTTTTTGTACCATGCTGAGGCTTGTGCTATTCTTAAGCTTTACTGCACAAAGTTAGCACTCTACCACTTGAAACACAGCTCTTCTTCTGACATTTTTTGTGCTTACTTGAAGATAAGAATATGATGGAGTTGGCTGTCTGGGCTGGCTTCAAACCATGATCCTCAGATCTCAGCCTCCTTAATAGGTAAAATTACAGACTTGAGCCAATAGAGCCCAGCTAATTACATGTCTTTTAAAGTAGTGAGAAAGAGATGATTGATGATGGATAGATAGATTGATGGATGAGGATTACTTTGATTATTTTGATTAATAGATAGATATGCCATCTTTACAATCATTAAAGTTATTTTTTCTTTTGTATGTTCATATTGTGATATATTATCTTGTACTGAAGAAAAAGAAATGTTTATAAACCTCATAAAATGAGACTTCCAAAGCTTTAGACAAAATAAATACTAAAATACGCAGTCTTATCTTGTGGAACTAATAAATCTGAATGATTCAGATAAAGTTGCGCGAAGGCTAAGATGTCAAGTGCATGCTCCCACAGACTCTGCTGCAATGTGCCAGTCTCTAGGTAACTCATGCAGTGAACAGTGCCCATGATGGATCTCTTCATGTTGCGTAATTTCTCTGAACTCTTCTTTTCAGCACTGAGGAGTTATTTCCACTTTGACTTTTTCATACAAAGGATGCCTTGACACAAAGTAAGCCTAGAAACATCCAGCAAAACAATACTTTTGTAGGAAAGAAGAAAAGATAAAATGCAGAGATTCTCATTAGCATAGCCTGTCTATACATAAACCTATATATAATCCCCAGGAGTGGTTGATACATTTAACTCTGTAAGTTAGTGTGGTTTAATTAAAGTGAATGTAGCCTTTTGATCTACGGAATAAACAATCTAACAATAGGAAAAATGCAATCTGTCGAGACATATTTGAGTTATTTTCCAGTAATTGCCTTGGCACTAGTTTCAGTCACAGATTTCTGTTTCACAGATTGCCCCCAAATGAATAAAGGTTTGCTTTGAAATGTAATTAATATTACGTTCAGCTGCGAGACATTCTCAGGTTGTCAAAGGAATTTGAAGGAGGTAGTTATAAAAAAATGAACAAAATAAAAGTGAAACTGAAAAGTAAATTAAGTCAAATTAATGCACACAAAGTAAACTGGACTGATACAAAATGTCTGTGGCATGAACCAGAGTTTATCCAGCTCAATCTCCTATGAATGTTGAAATTATTCATGTGGCTGAATAATTTACAGGGTCTATGTTTATCAACAATGATTTCCTCCTTTTATCATTTAAGCATGAACGAATGTGAGGAATATCAATGCTGTTTTATTCTCTGATGAGATGAATATGTGAAATCTGTATTGAGACAAATCAAGACTTAAAAATTCAGCTCCATTGACCAGAAGTACACCCTGAACTCTATTAACCAATCAATGATTGGTCAATATTGAGTTCCAGTGGTGAAATGCATAAATGTAGATTATATATACATACATATATATATACAGATAATAATTGTATCTCCTGATTGTCTATAAGCCCATGTATTCAATTTTATTATGAATAGTGACCCATAGAAAATACCCAGAAAATAGAGAACACAATTACAATTATTCGTGCTCCAGGGTATCAAACTACCCTACATGTTTAGACTATCAAAGCCCATGATATCTTGACCATTACATATCAACAACACTAATTATATACACTTGTTGAATCTTAAACATCGTTACTTCCTTTGGATTAGGGAACTTGAAAGTACATTTATTTTTACTAACTTTGAAAGAGTTGATTATGGTAGCTATTATACTCTTAGAAAAACATTTTGTTTCACAAATAAGGATGTATGCCTGATTAAAGGGTGAAGATAATGATTTATTTTTACATCTGGCCTTCTGGAATTGGAGATAGCTTTCAAGAAGCTTTCTCCTCGTTTTTAAAAACATACAATGTAAAAATCAGCAGAAAGTTGATATTTGGGGAGACAATAGTCTGCTAGAAAATGACTTCATTCTGTGCTCAAAAATCTACATCGTCTCTTGTTCACAATTATCCTTGTCTTTTTGGTGACATTTACTGTTATCGATGTGTAACTCTCAATTAGCTTCAGTCTATGATGCCTGGAGAATTACACAATCACCATAAAGAAGTTTGGGAAGGATATTTTTTAAAGGAAAGCAAAGGGAGAAGATTAGGAATGTGACTTACTATATATGAGAAATCTGGCTAGAAGACCAGTTTTTGAACAAGCTGTTATTTTCCACTTGGGAGTAGCCTTGCTACAGTAAAATGCCAGATTTCATCCATCATAATGTCATGGCTCATATTAAAATGTCTTTGGGGACTGAAGAGAGGGATAGGCAAAAGACATCAAATCAATTCTCAGGCAATTGCTACGGTCCTCAGAAACTAAGCCCTATGTGATAATGTTAGGGCTGCACAAAGAGAGGTTAGAAATAAGGGCCATACATCAAGGGAGGAAGTAATTTAGAAAAATAATAAGAAAGCTGATTTGACTTTTGTGTGAGTTTGGATATGTGGTTAGGACACAGCTGGGTTATCGTTCTATATATTTTTACAAAAGAAAAGAAGCAAATTGGCAGTGAGAAGAGACAAACCCATCACCAGATTCTTGGACCAGACAGCTCCAAAAATATTTATTCCTGCTGATTTGAGGCAAAGGACTCCAGATTATTGTGCATCGATGTGAGTACTTAATCAGCAGAAAAATCTAGTGAAGCATCATTATTCAGTGACCTTGTTAGCCTAGAACTAATCTCTATCTGGAGGTGTCTTCCACAGAGGGCAACAAATGGGAATTGTACCAATTAGGAGACCTTTGATGCAAATTGCCTTTCATACATGCAATTCTATCTTGATTGAGCAGTTCATCGCTAATTTTATAAGAGCTAAAGTGCTGCAGTCTGTATTTGTTAGTGCTGCCTGGACTCTAACTACTTTATCATTCAGGAACTTAATCATCACTAAATGAGCTGTGCATGTGACACTTGGTAAGGGGTGAAGGGCAGGAAACATGTGGAATGTCTATGCATTGATACAACTAGAGAAAAAGCTTAAGAATGGAAGGTGACCTCTCAGGAGAATCAAAATGCACATCAAAATAGACACAAGGTCCTCACCTTTTGCAAAGAGATTTCATAGCAATATGTAAGCTAACTATATTTCCATATAAAGTGTATCATAGAAAATCAACACAACCCCCAAATTTTCCATCAAAGCAATTGTATAATTTTTCTATAGTCTAATTAAAACACAGGGATTTGTAAAAGTACTAATAGCCAAGTACTCTGTTACTCAAGCTTTTATGTGTTGGAAATTCTATAGTCATCTAAATAAGTTAGAACACACCTTTCACTGAATGGAGATGTTTTGATGACTTGGTAGTGGGCTTGCCATAGCCCAAGAAACCACGCAAAACAGAGAGTAGACACAACAGTTTTTGAAAAACATGACATGCACAGAGATGAGCAATAGGATCCTATTTGGGAGAGAAACAAACTATCAAGATTAGCACAATGATTGCATTATAATTTTCCAATAAGCAGCTTTCCATATTCTACTGTGCTAGGAAAAAATATTTCCTTTGTTTTTTTTCAATTATGTTTTGTTCTTTGCCAAATCAGAAATTAAGAGCCATCAACCTTGAGAGATAAAAATTGGATGAGAAAGTACAAATGGATTTGAGTCAAGGAAGATGTCTAGATTAACTGAATATGAACAAAGACCTATTATATAACCAAAAAAATGGATGTGTGATGCACCGTTAACATTAAAGTTGTTTCTGCTGTGCTTAATTATGTAGTCATTTGTGATTAGCTTTTCAATTTTAGTACATTGATACAATATAATTTTAGCCCTACACTGAACAGAATGGGTTTATTTAGAATGCATTTACTGTTACATGTTTACCAACAGCACAATAGAGTAGGTTAACTAAGCTAAAGTCTAGTTATTGATTTATGAAGAACGTTGTGAAAGAACAGAGCCATTGTGCTACATACAACTCTTAATCAAATCCCCTGACCAAATTGGAAGTAAATCAAGCAAGGACTCAATGTTTATTTTATAATTTTATTAGGAGGTCCATTTTACCTTTTCTGTGGCCAGCAAGAAACATGTAGATTGCCAAGGCTGTTACCATTTTACATATTCACTTTATGCCTTGGTTTAAAAATAATGAATCATGAAACAGAAATTTAGTACAGGATAATGTCTTGGGTGGTTTCCAAACATGATGAACACCATGTTTGTTGAAAACATTATTTATATCTGTATAGCCCATTGTTATTTTGTTCATTTTAATTCAGATATCATGTATATGCATTCATGTGCTATTTCTTTTCAAGTTGTATGTATGATTCACTCATTTAGCAAATAAAGGAATTTGCTATTGAGACTTTTCTGACACAATCTTATTTTAATAGATTCAGGTTACCAGTAAGAATGATGCCCATGATAATGATGATGATGATGATGATGATGATGATGATGATGATGATGACGATGAAGATGAATTGAATATTTCAACCACTTCACATATCATTCATTTAATGAATGCTCACTTGAGCACTACTGCTGGGTAACTCTTATGTATTTGTTTTACAAAAGGAAAAAGTAAAACTTTGAGGACTTAAAGAATGTTGTTCCAATATAACAATATCAATGAGTAGAAAATTAATTCAGGATGCATTGACTATGGAATGTTTGGCTGGTCCAACCATCAAGAAGCTCCAAACTCAACAAACCTGTTTGTTTGGTTTTTTTTTCTGGAAAGACTTCTTCAACCACTTTATCATTGGCAAGAATGTTGAGTGGTTGGCCAGCATCTCTAAGGCAACTTACTTTATGTTCAATAACGGGCAGCGAGTTATCTTGACATCAGAATTAACCTCATGTTGTAATCTCACTTCAACTTCAGGACTCCACATCGTCAGTACCAACAAGCACAGAGAAAAGCTAGCTCTTACACTAATTTAAACATGTGACTTCTCTTTGGGACGACAAGATAGCACTTCCCAATTACACCAGAATGCAGTTTGCTGCCCATAATTAGTTTCATTGAATGCAGGAATCCTTGATATGGCAGAAGAATAAGAAATTTTATTGAAGATTTAAAGTTGGCATTTCAACTGGAAATCAAAAGAACTGTAATAACTGCCCAGATTACAAACTGAAATGTTTATCATATTAAGCAATAATATTCTGATTTAAGGGTAGGTAAGTGGGTGGTCCATTTTAAGAATTTGGGAATGTCAGAGAAGGAAAGTAAATTATTAAGAAGGAGGCAGATTTGGAATTTGTGCCTTGAATTTGTGCTTCACAATCTTCCAGCAGTGTGATTTTTGGACAGACTGGATTCACAATACACTCAGTCAGTGAAGCTGGAAAAGCAATTCCATTGCCTTTATAATTGTGGTGTGGATTAAATGGGACCCTCTACAGAAACTCACCTTGTGCATGGAACTCATTTAACTCCTAAAAAAGCAGGCAAAAAGAAAAGTTAGCTACCATTCAGCAGAAATGGATGGTTGCAATATCTAGACTTACCAAGCTGATAATATTTAAAAATAAATGATCATGTTGTAAGCAAGAATCCTGAGAACAAGAATCAGAAGCAGAAGGTTAAATTATGGTTTCCATGTTTTGTTTGTGCCAGGTAAAAATTTGAAAACCAATATTTTTCTGAAAAATAATCATTTTATTGTGGCTTTGTTTCCATTCCCAGTCATCTCTCCTTTTCCTATAATGAACCATTATTTCTTAATTCAGTTGTATTAATGATTATATGTTAAAACCTGCTGTGCTAAGAGATGACATATTTTAATTTTCAAGAAAAGAGAAATGCTTTGCTCCAAAATATTCTCACTCTGATTAGTATGGAAATATGTTATGTAATTGTTCCAAAATAAAAAGCATCTATTTTCCTATATTTTATTTGTGTGTATGTATAATTCATAAGTTTCAAAAGTAAACTTTTGCATTAAGACCTTAAACTTTTGTCTGGTTAGAGATCTTGCAATATCCATATAATATTTCAATCCGTGAGCCTTCTTAAGAATTTGTCTTCAAGTCAAAAGGAAATTTACATCAGCTTTTTTGTCAAAATACTGGTTGAATATACTCTACAGCAATAGGCATTTCAGTATTCTATTGAATATATCAATCAGATTTTTTTCATGTGCACATTACATATATACATATATATGATGTTTAAAGTGTTGTCTAACATAATCCCAATCCACGTCTATGTGTCAGTCACAGAAGAGACTGATGGGTGCAGTATTTGAATGCACTTTTCTTGATGATCGGAGAGATACTGGTTACTGTGATAATAAGCCAATGGTGAGGGAAAGTATTTCAACACGAAGCAGGTTTTCCTCACTGTGCTTCAGGTCCCTTTTCCAAGCACTCTTTCCAATGGAAGCTTCATTAACTGTAGAGAACTATGCCAATAAGCAGATCCTATCCCTGGAGAAATCAGAAACTATTGCCACAGAAAGGAATTTACAGATGGCCCTTGCCAGGTATTGTGTTAACATGGTAAGTGGTGACTCAGGCTTGATTTGGTACAGGAGAGTTGACCATCTTCCTTGGCTTGTTGGTTGTTCTGTCAAAGCAGGTACTGGTAGACTGGAACAGAGTTAATGCATACAAGTAGGATCCTAATGGGAAATCTCATCCAGATTTGTGCTTCATAATGACTACCTTCCTCCTCCTTCAGAAAGCTTCTGTTCTCCTCAGCCAGATGCCAGCACCATCTTTGGAATTTGTCAGCAGCTAGCTCTTACCATTTGTGTTAATAGGTAAGGTTATTTCAGCCAGTCTGTGATCACACACTGTTGGTTCCTCTCAGCAGGCTTCTTCCCACCTAATATTTTGTTTAGTCCCCCATCAAAGGCGTCTTCATCTTTTCTGTTTAGTCCTGCACTTTGCAGTCCAGTTTAAAAAGGTATATTTTTCCCCTAAGTATTTTATTGTGTTCTAGCATGTAAATAATGTCTGACTGGGGCATTTAATGATGTGAGCTCTCAGAAAGCACATGTGTGGGTGAACCATGAACAATGCAGTTTATGTATAGACTCAGTGCTTAAAAGAATGAATTTTTAACCCTTGTGTGGTCCAGTAATCATTGAAATAGAGCAGTTTATGAAATAAGACAGGTTTCTATCCGCCATACCCCCCGCCCACCACGCCAATCCAACATAATTCTACAATTTTGTCAACCATACCCTTTATTGATCAAATGATTGGTTGTTAACACTTACAGAAGAAAGAAGACAATTTAGCTAGGGTAAATATTGGTTTAAAGTTTGGTTTAAGAAACAAATTTTAGGGGTCAGGGAAGGTGGCTCAGTGGTAGAGTGCTTGCCTTGCATGCACGAGGTCATGGGTTCAATTCCTCAGCACCACATAAGCAGAAAAAAAAAGAAAAGCCAGAAGTGGTGCTGTGGCTCTAAGTAGTAGAGCACTACCCTTGAGCTGAAGAGCTGAGGGACAGAGTCCAGGCCCAGAGTTCAGGCCCCACGAACAAAAAAAAAAAAGGAAAAGAAAAGGAACAAATTTTAGGTGAAGTTTTTCGAGAGTACATATATTCTGGCACAAGACTCTGAGTTCTCATTAGATTATAAACTCTATAAGGATAGGGGCTGGGGCAGGGAAGGTGGCTCAGTGGTAGAGTGCTTGCCTTGCATGCACGAGGTCATGGGTTCGATTCCTCAGCACCACATAAGCAAAAAGAAAAAAGCCAGAAGTGGCGCTGTGGCTCAAGTGGTAGGGCACAAGCCTTGAGCTGAAGAGCTGAGGAACAGCGCCCAGGCCCAGAGTTCAGGCCCCACAACCGGATCAAAAAAAAAAAAAAAAAAAGAATAGGGGCTATTTTCTGATGTATTTCATTTCCAATCCTTATTGCCTAGAGTACTGACACCTAGTAGTTTTCTGATTAATGCCACAAATGAAAAATTTAATAAGCTGCCTACTTTCACCAAAACACTACACACACACACACACACACACACACACACACACCACTTTCAGTTCACTCAGATCATCAAAATATCCTTCGGTCACATTCTTCACAATAATCTGATTTAAGGACAATAAAAGTTAGACCTACATACTTTCTTTTTTATCATTTATTTAGTTTTATTTTTTATTTTCTTGACCTATTTGCTTACATTATTCAAAGTCACGAGAGCATAAGGAGAACTGAATATACAAAAGCACTTCGTGGGAATTTGGTTAAATGTAACTTATGAACATGAAGTGAAATTTCACAACGAAACCCACAAAGGAGCATATCTTTATGTTTATGTCAGAGATGACTGTGAATTTTTCACACTTAGACTGAGGCTGGTTGTTAGAAGAAAGATATTCAATGGGAGGAGCTTATTCATTTCATAGACTCACTTCATTTTAGAAACACGCAACATCCTCACAAACAAGCATATATTCATGTGCATGTGTGGATCGAAAAATAAATAAAATAAATAACAGATAGGTAGGTATATTCAATGGATATGGGAGAGGATAACTTCAGTGTATGCTATTTTAGTCCCTAGCAAAACTTTCATTAGATATTCACGTATATTTGCCTTGTAGGGAATGATAAAGTGACTTGACAAGGAAACCAACAGGAAAAAAAAACAAAAATACAAACAAACAAACAAACAAAAACAACTATAGAGTTAGAGAACCTCAGTTGAAAGAAACCAAGCCAGAAAGTTGTGAAATGCTTCCAGTGGCCATTTTAGTTCTGATGTGAGGCCTTGAGAAACCCAAAATCTCTTGAGGCACCTTGATATTGAAAAAGCAGAACTCTTTTAACCCTTTACTTGTGGTCTGGATTGCCACAGTTTCACTTATAGCCATGGTGCAAAAATATTAAATGGAAAATTCCAGAAATCTACAGTTTTATAAGCTTTAAATTACGTGCTGTTCTGAGGAGCACAATGGAAGTTCATACTATCTTCTTCCATCCTGCTCCCAAAGGAAGATGGTTCTTGGCTGCTTTGTATCCAGACATAATAGACTACTCACCCATTAGCTGCTTAGCAACCATCTACCGTGTCAGGTCCACGCCTGGGCCCTGCAGTTCAAGTTATGCTCATCCTAATCATAGCTCAAGTTACGTTTGTCATACTTAATCATAGCTCACCGTGCAAGAGTTAAGCTGGCAATTTGAAGATGCTCAAGAAAGGCTATGAAGTGTTTCCTTTAGGTGAAAGTATTGCATGATTTTTTTGTATTGTGAAAATACTGTACAGAGGGGTTACAATTACATGGGCAAGATAATGAGTACATTTCTTATCAAGCATTGTAGCCTCCTCCTTTGTTTAGTATTGCAGGATTTTTAGACCAAGACCATTTTCACATAACCTTGCATCATTTTGTATTTTATTTGTATTTTGTTTATAATCCGGCCATTTGTCTCATCTTATTCTTAACCTGTGGCTAGTTTTGTTAAACTAAACCTTACCATAGATATGCTTGAAAAGGTAAAAGAAATGGATAAGGACTTGAGACCATATGTCCTTTAAAGTACCCATTAAAGTTTTGGAAGCACCTGGGTGCCAGGGGCTCACGCCTGTCATCCTAGCTACTCAGGAAGCTGAGATCTGAGGATCATGGTTCAAAGCCAGCCTGAGCAGGAAAAGTCTGTGACTCTTATCTCCAATTAACTACCAGGAAACCGGAAGAGGTGTTATGGCTCAAGTGGTAGAGCACTCACCTTGAGCTGAAGAGCTGAGTGACAGTACCCAGGCCCAGAGTTCAAGCCACACGACTGACAAAAAAAAAACAAACAAACAGAATTTTTGGTTATTAAGACTTTCAACTTGAACTTGAAGAAGTCTGTGTGCTTAGGAAGTCATATGGCCCCTGCACTCACCTTTTTTGTATGTAGACACTTTCTGGGAGTTGTTCATGAAGCAACTCTATGGTGACATTTTACCAAAATCTTGCAGGATCTTGACTGAGAAGAAGCAACAGCTTTCAAGTATATGGAGTTAATTTGTTATTCAGTTTTCTGTCTTAACTATGTTGAAGGTTACTTCTTTTTAACTTGGTATGAATTGCAAAAAAGCCCATTATTAACTACAGGCTAAGTAAGATGTTTACAATTGCACCAAAAAATGTGTCATTTTTGAAAAGGCTTAGGCAAAGAGGTTACTTCAGATTGAGTAGTACTTGAGAAATGAAATTGTGAGCAAATGCCATTCAGGGAAGAAAAAAAAAACAATCCCTTTGTCATGAGTGCAAATTTTTCTGTCCTATTTACTCAAATTTTTAATGGGGAAAATATTTACTAGTACTGTGATTCTCAGCCATGTTATACAAAGCATTTTTTGAAAATATTATGTTCTAGACTCCACTTTAGGCCCATTAAATTAGAGTTTGATTTGGAACCATATAACGATATTTTTACAAAGTTCTTCCTCATAGTTCTATTATACAACCTGGGTTGAGAACAATTGATTAGACCTGGGTTTTTTCTTTCTTTCTAATCCATAACTTGCAGTGAAATAGCATCTCAGAAGTTGTTTGTTGAGTAGCTGTTTGCATTTGGGAATACATTTTCTCAAATGAACAGTGTTGTACATGGTAGTTAATTCCCCAGACCTTTCAATAAAAGCTTAATTAAGCCCAATGTATCTGAAGCTTAGTACTCTGCTAATGGAATTATAGAGCTTAATCACCACGAATAACAATGTTCTCTGAAAAAGTAGCCTTGGCATTCTAATGGGGAGGTAGAAGAAAGAGGAAAACACACAGACACACAGACACAGACACACCCACACTCATACACACACTCACACACAAACAGCAGATTACTGGACCTCAGCCTAGATACTGAATTCTTGAGTGCTCACCTTTCTTCACCTTCTCTATTTCATTTCCCCTCCTATTTCTCCCTCACTCAGACTTGTCCTTCTTTGGTCATTTGGGGGTGAGATGACCCTTCACACTTCCTTCCAGTATCCTCGATTTTCCTCTGCACAGTACAAATTAACCTGCCAGCCTCTCTGTCATCTTTTCTAGATAGAATTTTCTCCTCTCAGTAGAGAAACAAGATTTTATCACCTCTCCCTTCTCCCTTCCCTCTCTCCCCTCTGTTTCTCTGTCTTTCTGTCTCCCTCTGTTCTTCTTTTATTTCTCTTCTAATATTTACTGCCGGTTTTAAGTAGTGAAATTATTTTCTGCTAGCATTGTAAATCAAAAATTTAAATTATTTTTCCTAGCTATACTCACCCTTCCCCATTCAATTTCTTCACTTATGCCTTAGAAGCACAAAGCCTATGTCATACTTCTTTCAATACAGGAAGTAAAAGCAGCTGCTGAATGACTGTACTGGGACAACAAAAGTAACCCAAAACAACCCTAATGAAAAACCCTGGTGGTAGGAAGGAGAAGTTGTCCATCCTTTGTGGAAATAAGAATGGAGGTTCCTCCTGAAGCTGAAAATGCTGTGATAATATACTTTGGCATAAATCTAAAGGGATAGAAATTAGAATAAAAGAGACAGTTGTATGCCATGTTTACTGCACCATGGTTCACAATAGCACACTATGAAATCAGCCTACATACTTTCTTCAAATAATAAATGGATATAGAAAATATTGTAAATATAAACATCAGAGGATTATTGGACCATAAAGAAGAATTAAGTCAAAGAATTTACAAGAAAATGGATATAACTGGAGATCATCATGGGAAGTGAAATAAGCCAAGTTTTGAAGGACAATGACTGTGTGAATTTGTTCATATGTACCAAGGGCTTTTGATTATAGAGTTGGCTACATAGCAAGTGAGAAGTTCTACTAGTTACAAGGATATCTCTCTACTGAGGGTAAAGGGGGAAGGTAATGATGTCTTTTTTTTCTCCTTTGTGACCCAAATTGCCCTATCAGTCCAAACAGATCTGAATTCCATTAATATTCAATAATGAGATGGGACAGAAGGGTGGGAAAATGGGATAAGGTCTGGAAAGACTGGAGGAAGAGGAGGAAAGTCCTGTGTAAGTCATTGAAAGACAAAAGAAATGAAGAAGAAAGCATACAGAAGAGTTGAGCAGATGCCACTGAGAATGCAAATGAGAGTATAACTCAACAAAAACTTTTAGATTTAAATATGCAAGATAGAGTTCTGGGAATCTTAATTCCTAGAGCGCTTTTCAAACCAGTCTTCTTTGTCCAAAAATACTAAAGTTTATTAAGCTGAGTTGTTTCTATTCCTTATTATCCAGATGTCTTTCCATGTCCTTTCTTTCCAATTGGGTACATATGGTTGGCAACTATTGTTTCAATCCAAGATGGCAGGATCTGATGCCCCCATTCCAACTGGCAGAGAGAGTGCCTCTCTCCTTGAGTGGACATCTGTTGGAGGACATTTCTATTCCTTTCTATGTTGAAAAGACAAGAAAAATAAACTATGGAAATCAGTATGTGAAATGTCAAACTCATGGCACTTTGAGTTTTTGGATTCACATTTTTGTACCTCTGGGAGTCTCACTCACATGACATTTGGCACAATTTTTTATCCAGCCTTATGCATAGTGATTTTGAATGCCTTCCATTTTTTGAGCAGTCTTGTATCCAATCTGATTGATCTTGTCATCATTTTCTTTCTGTCTGAATTTTTTATCTGATGATCAATTTGGTTCCCCAGTGAATATTTGATATTGAAATGATTTATTTCTTCCTTTAAAAATATTTGGTCCCATTTCCCTCACAATACTCACATTATTTTTAAAATATCTGATAATCACATCAAATTTTTGATGCACAAGCAATTTTTGATATTAGAAATAACCAGACAATATTTTTGTATTATTAGAGGGTTTATCTTAAAGGCTCAAAACACTTCTCACAATATTATATCAATTTTATTGGAGTTTTACAAAAATATGTCAACTATTATAAATATCTTGTTAGTGTGTAGCATAAAAACAAACAAGAATACTCAACTATTTAGGACAAAAACACATCCTTTTACCTTTCTGCCCTGAAATATGTTATCAAACTTAGAAAGAATCCTCTAACTTTCTGGAACTGGTCATAAAACCCTCATGAGAAATATTCTTCCCATACTTGTCCTCAAAGAGCCCAACACACAGGGTCTAAACAAATAAAGAAATAGGCCTTTCTAAATCATACCAGGGAACCATAGAGAAGGGTATCTGTACAGGTTTGATAAAGCCTTTGTGATCACCAGCCAACAGAGGCTGGTATATGGCCTGTATCACCAAATTTCAGGGGTACATTTTTACTTCAGATATCTCCATCTTACCAATTCAACAGGAAAAAGACAAGGGAGGTTTGTTTCAGTGCAATCATTTCAAAAGCTCTGTAGAATTAGCTTGTGGGGAAAGGGGCCAAAGGTCAACATAGTTGGATAAAGAGTAGGAAAAGAATGGTACTAAGCAAGACTACCACCTACATTAGGTCAAGAATCAATGACTTGACTTTACCTAAGTACAGACAAACCCCTGAGTAGTCATTAAGAAGGCTGATGTAACCAAATCTGTAGGAATGAGCTGGAAATGAGGCAGAATGACATGGGGATTCTTAAAAGAATCAAGTGAGATGTTATAACATCAAGAGGAAAATAAGGATGGAGAGAGGGAAGGAATGATTTAAGAAGTTTCAGAAGGGAAAAAGAGTGGGACTTAAGCTATATTTGCTATTGGGAGTAAGACTGATATTAAGAATAGCATGGATTGACTGTTGTGTCTTGCAATATACACATGGGTAGATAGCAATTCCATTTAGAGATGAAAATCTCTTAACAGATTGTGACCAGTTTGAAGTGGTGGCTCAGGGAGTAATAATTTGTCTCATTTTAGACATGTTGAGTTTGAAATACTTTTTTAAATAACTGAATACCATAACTACATTGTTGAACATATGGTCTAAACTTAAATTATAAATATAAGGGTCATTTGGGTACACATAGTAATTAGAGCCAATGATGTAAAAGTGTCTCATGGTGGAAAATGGAATGAGAAGAGAAGGCCCAGTTCTGTGGCATGCAAATAGTGCATAGTTGAGTGGAGCATATAAACATTTACAGAGGCGCATCTATATGAACGATCAAAAAAACAGAAGACAGAAACAAAAATGTGTTGGGTTGGAAAGTCAAAATAAGAGTGTGGTTTTCAAGAAAGAGTTCATAATTTCAGTTGCTAATGCAAAATCAGGTAGGAGGGAGATTGAAAATGACCTGCTAGATGAAATGCTATTCTAAAATAAATGATTAGGAAAATTGGGGAATGCAAATTAACTATAAATTTACTTAGTATCAGTGATACACAATGTTTACCAATCTGCTTTCCATGTCACAATATTATTGAGAAGGCACTTCTGTGTTGTTAAATGTGTCTCTAGCAGAGTTTGTAATTTTTTTCCACCACAGTTTATTTAATGTGTTCAATACTGTTGTCCATTTAGTTTGATTCCAACCTTTCCACCACTGTAAACAATCCTATAATGAATACTCTTGTAGCTGGGTCTTTATGAATATAATTATGTCCCAGAGCTACATTTCTACAACTGTAATTGCTAGGTTAAAAGTTCAGTAAAAGTTCTTCTATTTGTTTAATATAGGATTACATAATCACTGGAATGTTATTACCAAACCAGGCTGAGGTTATGGCTATACATTCTCCCTTAAGACTTTTCCCTTCTTGATTGTCTGTAGATAGATATACATAGGTAGACAGGTAGATAGTGAGGTCATAGATAGACAGATAGACAGACAGATATATAGATAGATAGATAGATAGATAGATAGATAGATAGATAGATAGATAGATAGATAGATAGATAGCACAAGAGAGATTGAGAGATACATACATACATACATACATACATACGAGAACTACAGGTACTTAATTCTGGCAAGAATCTGGTTTTCCTTTACTTATTTCCCTTTTATATCAAACATATATGATGAGTTAGATTAAATCCACATAGTAGGCTGCTTCGTTAGTGTCACCAGTGGAAGGATGCTGGCATTTAAGATCTGCCTGTGGATGTCATGCTAGGTGCCCATCTAATCCAGTACTTTCATGGGGGGGAATCAACCCTTCTTGATACAGAATCAAATGGCCCCTGTTTCTTGTCAAATCTCCTATTTCAAGAATTTGTTTAATGGTTTCATTTGCTCCCTGGTCATGAAGCACCACTTTCCTTGGATTTTTTACCCTAACTTAAGCCTAAAATTCGATCAAAGAAGAAGTACTCCACTTCGGATATACTAGCTTCAAATTCTAACTCCTGACTTTTGGTCAGGCCTGATTGAACCCCATTCCTTCTTAAACTTGAATTTTGTAATTTTCAAATCACTAAGTAGTACTATCTAATGCAGCATTATTTTAATTGGCAATGGAACAGAACAACACACACATACACACACAAACATAAGAAGAAACAATCAGTGTAATATTATCATCAGGAATCCATGTTCCATGTCCTATGTTACCATTTCTCTCTACCACAGGTAACTATTGAGGTCTGGGTGAAAGCTTCCTCTTTGCCTGTAAAACCAAAATGATGGAGCTTAGCACAAGAGGCTGTTCAACATAGACTTAATTCATGTAGTAGAGAAACTTGAACCCACCATGCTCATGCTCCTAATCTGCTTCCATAAAACCAGTTCTGTACAGTCTTCCAATCTGCCATTTCTCCCCATCTAACCCCATGAAGAAATTTTCTGTGTCTAAAACCTCTCTGCTGATCTCTGACCTAAAGTCTCCTCCAGAATACAGGCCTTACAGTCTAAGCAGTGAAAGGATGCATCTGCAATTCCCCACAGAGTACTTTGCATCACTTCCCTTTTGTTGTCAGATTACTTCCAGTCCTTTAACCCAGAAAACAAGTGCCTCTGTCAGCAGGCTATTGCTATAGTCCAGCTGCTCCTTGGACAGTCTTGGCTCCATATGCATCAACTCTACTGAAGTGTGCTCCTAGTTCATCATGAAATTTCTTTTCAAATTATACACATGCTCTGGTCTATCAGAAGCATTCTCTTCAGTGTCTGCTTTTTGTTTTTTTTTTACACTCACCTAGTAAAACCCAAAGCATCCTTCTTTTCCGTCTCTTTTCTCAATCTTAGTTAGTAGTCCCTGCTGCATGCTCTTCAGTATCAATGTTTATTATACCTCATTCCTTGTGTTCCTAGACTTTTTACAAACCGTGTCTCCCCAGACACCTTTCTGTACAGTTTGTCACCTGTATTTTGCCAATGTCTCTGCATAATGTTGAGCAGAATACACGGTCTCCTGAGATAAGGTAGCATGCTATCAACCTTGTTCAATTCATTGTATCTCCAAGATACCATTTCCACCAATGAGTCTCACTGGGACCCTTCAAGATAGCCTGGAATAACTCCTAGGAACACACATCATGTTGTTCACCTGCGATGGACATATTTCTTTGTTCTCATTTGTTACCTCTTGTTGTTTGTGTCACTTTTCAGAAAACAAGGAGCAGTGAGAGAGTTGAGTGACTGAATCATGCATATAACCAGAAGATAGGTGTCTTCCCAGAAGTTCACATCATTAGCACCCAGAGAAAAACAAAGAAGCTATGTGAATAGAGCAAGCCTGGTGTCATCTAGACACTGCTGTCTTGATGAGCACATTTGGACCTGAGAGGCTTATTTAGGCATAGGAATCAGAGAAGAATTAAAAAGGACTCTGAACATTCACATAGTGAGAACGAAGAAGGGTGTTCTTAGGAGAGGATCACAAGGGCTCAATAGCTATGTGCATGTGATCATATAAAGTGATGCTTATTGAAATGAACTCCAAGAAATGAAAGCAAGAGGTTATTATCACACTATTTGTGGCTTTTTTTCTTTTGGTTTATTCCCTTTTGTCACTGTTTATGATTTCTGTACGCTTCGTATGTAAGTTTATCTGATTTGGGAAGAGGAAGGGTAAAAACAGAAACATGGGACAAAGGATAAATGCTACTCATTGGACACTAGATTGGAAATAAACTATTCAACTGGAGGGAGGGAGGGAGGTCAGGAAGGAAAAATCTGGGAGAAAATGAGGGAGGTGGTGACATTGTTCAAAAAGAAATGTACTTATTACCTGAGTTATGTAACTGTAACCCCTCCGTACCTCACCTTTACAATATTTTTTTTTAATGAGAGAAAGAAAAACACAAACACCTGCAGTGACCCATACTAGGAACAGCAACAGGAATGCTGGGTACAACAGTCATTACAGGCATCATGGTTTAATCAAGAAAACAAAGCAGTCTTTTAGTAATGACTACCCATTGTATACAAGGACACTGACATAAGTATGTTATCAAAGACATGTGTGAGGTGTGCTTTACCATTGAGCCACCTTCCCAGCCCCTCAAGAGAATACTTTTATATGTTTTACATAAGGGCAAAAGAAAAGTTCTCTGTACATTGCCCATTAGGTAGGTATTTTCCCTTAAAATTTCCCAAACCTGAGTTGAGGACAAACTGCATTTTTTTGATTACTTAACTAGGAGAGACTATTTTAGATATTTTTCAGCTTCGTTAAACATCATCTCTGACTAAAAAAGTGTATGCCTAGGTGGGTGTTGATTAATAGTGCTAAGAACACTTTGTGTAGGATTTTATGCTAATTACCCTTTATACCCTCACCCGGTGTCAATTTTAACAATCTAAATTAGCATTTCCTCCTAGGACTCAAGAATGTGAGAATTGTGAAATTGGCTCTGTAAGCTGAGTTAGCAGGGAGAAAATTGAGATGTTCTATATTTCTATATTAACATCTGCTACTTGTTCAAAGTGTGATTCTTTCAAAATGATGAAGATATTTGAGAGAAAATGAAAGGCAATGGGAGAAATGCTTCATATGTCATATTTTTTATAAAAAATAGAATATTGGACATTGTTTTCAACCATTCCATGTAATAACACCGGGAATAATGGGTTTTTTATACACAAAGTTTGAAAATTTGATTGCATTATTGTCGATATAAATATTTTTGCATCTTTGTTACTTCAGCCTCTGTAAAGCAGAAGAAACTGTCTGAGATGCAAAGTTATGGAAAAAAAGGATCATGTGAAATCCCAATAAAATTAACTCTGATTTTGTTTGTTTCTGAAGTAGCTCAAATAGAAAACAACTGCCATTTCAGTATAATTCTTTGTGAAATAAAAGACCAAAACTCTTTAAGTGGGAAAACTAATGATAAACTCTTATCTCCTATTGTGGGATGTTGTAGATATTCAAAAATTATGGTGATTTTAAACTACATTGAGAAATGTTCTATCTATCTTCTTCTACATGAACCTTTCCAGACTGGTAAATGGCCTAATCTTTTGCTATTATCTGTAAGCCCCCAAATACATACAGCAATGCAAAGGAGAACATTATAAGAAGCAAAGCTTCCTAGATTTAGAAGTGAGCTGCATTAAAGCCAAGACACAGGCAAGTACTATTTCCGCTGCACAAAGACCATGCTGTCACTTTGAAGTGGACACTCAGATGGTGATGGACTTGATTGTTAATTAGTTGTCTGTTTTCCCAGAATGTTAGTATAAATGGTAGACACAAAATTAAGGACTCCCTGGAGACCAGTCAAAGAGCTGGCAGGAAGACTGCAGAGAAGCAGGCACCGGCCACCATTTGCTTCTTGGAATTTCCTAAGGTATCCATCCATTGACTCATTCAGAACACAGAACATGGGCTCTTTATAGGACCCTCGGGACCCTCAGGCAAAATTCAGGTGTAATGTATTCTGATTTCCCTCATTTGTTTTCCTCTCAACTCATTTCTCTAGTGATCTCCAGGTCATATTTCCTAGGTCTCGACCAACTCTTCCCCCTTCAGATCATCTTCTTAAATCCCTGCAATATTTTATTCCGAGTTGCATGGATTCTATTACCAGAAAGTCATGTTAAAGAAAATCTAGGTCATTGGGGCTGGGAAGGTGGCTCAGTCGTAGAGCGCTTGCCTTGCATGCATGAGGCCCTGGGTTCAATTCCTCAGCACCACATAAGCAAAAAGAAAAAAGCCGGAAGTGGCACTGTGGCTCAAGTAGTAGAGTGCTAGCCTTGAGCTGAAGAGCTGAGGGACAGCACCCAGGCCCAGAGTGGAGGCCCCACGACCGGACTCAAAAAGGAAAAGAAAAGAAAAGAAAAGAAAAGAAAAGAAAAGAAAAGAAAAGAAAATGTAGGTCACTTGTAACTCCTGACCAATTTTACAGACTAAATGTGAGTGTAGAAAAGATAAGGCGAAGCTGGGTTCCAGTGGCTCATGACTGTAACCCTAGCCACTGAGGAGGCTGAGATCTGAGCTCTCCATTCGAAGCCAGCCTGGGGCAGAAAAAAACTCTGTGAGACTCTTATTTCTACTCAAAAGAGCCATAAGTGGTGCTGTGGCACAAGTGGTAGAGCACTAACATTGAGCACAAGACTCAGGAACAGTGTGCAAGCCCCGAGTTCAAGTTTCAGAACTGGCAGAAAATAAAAATAAAAAAGGGTAAGAAGAGAAGCTAGAATCCCTTAACGATGTATGTCTGTGGTGATTCTTGTATATCTGCTCTTACTCTTGCCAAGATTTCTTTTTCCTTTTTCTCTATGATATTTATCTGGATATGTAATTGTTTTTAAGCAGACTTTGCAGAGTCATGTTGCTCATTTCCTCAAAATGATCTGCATATAATTTCATGCAGTCCTGGCTATCCTAGCAGCTGAAGATTACAGTTGTTGCTAGGTAAGCAATCTATTAGTTGGGCCATTCTCCCATTGGCTTTTAGTTTGTTTATCAGATAAGAGTTCCCTGCATTGCAGTTCTATTGCCACCTCTTGAGTAGCTTAGATTACAGGCTTATACCACAATGCCCATCCTGTATTTATCTAACTATCTTTTAGTGTTATTCATTTATGCCTTAGATTTACAAAAGCTTTACTCCAGTTTTTATTTTTATCACGTTTCACTAACAAATACAGTTTAGAGTATCTAGTTTTAGGAAATTTAAGATCATTTATATTATAAGAATTATATAACATAAACCCTATAGCCATCAGAGTTCCTCCCAGAATTTCTGACAGTAACACTAGAAATATTCATAAATTACCAATATACCATGTCACTAACTCAGTATTAAAGTAGAATCATGTCAATGTAAGTAAAAATTAAAATCAACTGAAAATACGGGAAGCAAATATTTGATTTAAATATTAATAAAATATTACAAAATTGAAATTGCAAATGTGGTCATAAAAACACTTGTGTGAACCGTTTGCCTAATTTTTCCTTAAATTTGCAGAACTTCTAAATCTTCCAGTTAATCTACATAATATATTCTACCTCAAAATTATATGTTATCGGGGATATACAGATCATTGACAATCCGTGAAAACAAATATGCTTACTTCATTGAATTTTACTCCCAAAGGACTCTAAGGTTTTGGAATTAGATAGATACATGATGCAAACCTGTCATCAAGCTGAGTGACTGAGCTAGGACAATTACTCAATTTCTTTCACCTGGGCCCATTTCTTTAGCCTGGGCCTAATATTGTGAAGACTAATTCAAATTCTGGTAATAGCCAAAAATCAAAACAGTTCAATGCCTGTTGCTGTGCACAACACAGAGCAGATGTACTACAAATTTGTTCTCTTCTACAAGTTCTTCCATGTAAGGGGCTACATTGAGCTTTTTGTCACTATACATCCCTGGTGTTGAAACCAAATATTTACATTTCTCCATTTTTCTTCTTTGTGCCTTTCTTCTCCTGTAGTGTATCTATTTTCTATGCCACTATAATGACTCTGTGGTTTCAAGACATTAATTATGGCAATAACTTCTCTTGTCCAAATGTTTTCTAAAGGTTCATCCTCCCTTTCTTTATTTCTTCTCTTGAAGAAGAGGTTTGAGTCAAGATCTCCCGATATAGCCCAACGTAGTCTGCAATTCAGCCTGGGGTGACCTTGAACTCCCAATCTTCTTATTCCAGCTTCGCAAATGCTGAGATTACAGGCGTGGCCTGCTATCAGGTTTTGATTTTTGGAGCCTTCTGAATTCCTCACCAGATTTTTTTCCAGCCACCTAATGCTCAAATGTTTTAATAAAAATGGTGCAAAATTCTGTCTTCACTTTCATGCATCTAATAACACATTGTTCCTATGTATTTCACCTAAATATCAGTTCAGTTTATTTCCTACACCCTCCACACACTACTTGGGTCACTGTCTTAATCCATATATTCTCTGCCCTCTAAATTCCCCAGGCTCCCCCACTCATGCTCATCCTGGCTTACTCCACCCCATCTTCAGAATTACATTCTGATCAGACTGAGCTTTCTACAATGGATATGCCGCTAAGCTCGCCTTCTTACATCCATGTTTAAACATTTTCCTGACTTGAGGCAGAATCCACTTTCCATTGTCAGCACCCTAAGTCTTTTGTACCCATTCCACATTTTGTGTGTCTTGCTCATTCTTTGTCCTATGTCTGAGACATACTCCTTGCTTGGCCTTTATCAGTCTTTTACATATTCAAAGACTACTCATATCTTCTTGCTTCTCCCAAGGCCGACTTGAGATCTTTGGAATATGAAAAATCCTTTGAGGACAGCATTTAGCCATTTGGGAAAAAAAAGTTTATCAAGAGAGCTTTCTAATCTGATGTGAGCTTTGCTGTTTCTTAAGTCATTTTTACTTTCCCAGAATCTGTCACCCAGTAGGGACTGGTATTTGGGAAGAAATGGATAAATGAATGGTCAGATGAATGAATGAACAAATCTGGTTCCTTTCTATCCTGATCTTGGCAGGCTAAAATGTATGTTGTTTCTTCTGACTTCTTTTGTGCTTGAGATTTTCGAGGTAATCCAACGGTAATGACTTTGGCCCCTCTCCATTCTTCCATTAAAATAAAGCAGGCTTCTTGCCAAACCACACTTAATCTTAAAAATCTCTGTCTTCAGAATAAACTTTTGCCCTCTCTTCTAGCCAGAAAACTTCAATCACTTTGCTTTTATTTTCAGGAAGAATTGCTTTATCATTTTTTTTCATCTATAAAGATTTTAAACTGCAAGCTTCTTATTAAAAATTAGATTGCAGGCTTTATATTGGATTTAATTAGAAAATCATCCCTTAAAAAATACCAAATAACCCTTAAGCAAAACATAAAAAATACCTAATACAATTAACTCATTTAAACAACCGAAATTATTTTTGTTAGATACACAACAGATTGATACCTGAACTGTGTTTTATGCCCACCCCTACAAAAATCAGCAGAATGACCGAAATACAAAATATGCCATGTATGCTTAATGAAGAAAAGTTGCCCATTTCCAAATCACGTTTTCCATTACTTTTGATGAATTTAAACTCTATTCCGAACTGCACAATGTGTTGCCTTTATTTCATTCATTGGAACATTTACACGTCTGAAGTCTGAAGCTATTTCTTGAAAACTTGATCTTTATTAAATGTATCTGATTTACGTTCTGCAGGCTTGAGAAAGGTCAAATTAATTTCATCATACTTTCCCTTTCCCCCAGCATCTGTTATGCAGCATGGTACTGCTGTTATAAATAAGACTTCCTCCTAAGTAACAACATGGTGTCTTAAATTATATCTGATGCTGTAAAAGATTCCAACTCCCATTTTAATCAGGCTCCGTGGTTCTGGCATGTCACATATGGCCCCCTTTGAAATTTGCTCTAATACGTCTTTATAATTCAAAGAATTATGCATCAGAAGTTGATTTATGAGAAATAAATTCAAAGAACAGCCCAGAAAAGCATATATTCACTAAGGAGATAAAGAAATTCAAGCATGAACTCGCTTTGAATATATACATGAACATATGTATAAAACTCGGGTTTTATAAATCTTTTCAGTTGCCAGAACCTACCTGTTCTAACCTACCAGCTTTACTTAAAATCATTATGAACTATTCATAATAGACCTCACGGGTGTTTTGTGAAAGATATAAATGTGAAGATCTTATATGTGGAGTTAATCAACAAAAACCTCAGTGTAGCATATTGAGAAAGTCCGTGAACAAAAGGAAGAATTAAAACAAGATGAAAAAGAGAGATGAATGAGGAGAAAGAAAAGAGGAGGAGGAGGAGGAGGAGGAGGAGGAGGAGGAGGAGGAGGAGGAGGAGGAGGAGGAGGAGGAGGAGGAGGAGGAGGAGGAAGAAGAATATAAAGCAGGGGGAAGGGGAAAGGGGAAGAGGATAATGAGCTCCAAATGGCTTTACATAGGTGGGCTGATTTTGTATTATTTCATTAATACAGAAAAATGACTTAGTCCTATATGTCCTGTTATAAAACCTCCACAAGTTCTAAATTTTTAGGAGATTGTCTGCATTTGAAATAAGAAAATTTATCTTTTTCTTTCCAATAATTTTTTAGTTCAATGACTAGAACAATCAGAAAAAAGGGTGGTATTAAGCTTTAAATTGGATTAAAATGTGAGTATAGTAGTTCTTGATTACAAATAAAAATGATTCCATTAGTAAGTATGTTCTATACTGATTACTCTTGATAAGATTTTAAGATAATTTTAAGTTCAAGTATCTCTAGTTACCTGACATTCCTCTCAATATTAACTGACTTGTGAATTTTAACAAATACCTTTCAGCAGTTCCTGTAATAGAATAATACTTTTCCCTTTGAGTAACAATAATAAATTATGTGCATATAATCTTGCAAAAATAAAAGAGAAGAGAATGAAACATCTGTACAGTACTAAGGTCTATCTTCTACATGAGAAGAAATGCTGGTTTTTAGACAAAGCTGCTTAAAAATGATTAATTAAATGACTTTGCTTCTATCCATAACTTAATTACTAGATTCTTAAATACTACAGTGTTTGCTGAATAGAATATTGGTGAAATGTACAGAAATATTGGTGGAATGAGGAGCAAGTACTGCAAGATGTGTTATCCTAATAGAAGAAAATCCGAAGTAGAATAAAAAGTAGTAGAAGACTCCATAGGGTCATCTACACTTATTGGAGGCACAAATAAATATAAAGATAACTTTTCAAAGTCAGTCCATTATAAATAATATCATCAGCATTATCATCCTGGGACAAATCATGAATATCATGTTAAAAAATAACTCAAGAGAGAATGTGTGTTCATTGTGAATTACTTCAACCTGTATGAAAATGAAAATTATCAACTTTTTGATGGGAAATTAATTGCAAAATTAGTTAATTTGCCTGGACATGCTCCTTATTATACTGGTAATTTTTCAAGGGAAGTGGAGGAAACATAAAAATAAAAGCCTTGCACAGTAAAAATGTGTGTTGATGTGTGAAACTCAGAGACTAGAAGTGAAAATGTGTAACATGGCACCGTAAAATATCCAGAGCACCAAGGCAAGCCACCAATCTAACATCCTGTCTATTGTGGAGGTTAGAATTGTGTCATAACAAGATTTTTTTTAAAACAAGAGTCTTGAAGAATGTGATGTGGCTTAAGAGCTCAATTAGTTTCCTAGAAAGAGACTTTGTCATCAGATTGGGGACTCGGCCATTCTCAGTTATTACCATGCCCAACAGATCCTCTACACCAAAGTACTTTCACTGCCACTTGGCCAAAGCCACACATAATGTGCTGCAACGATCTAAGCCTTCATTTCCTCCTAATAATGAGGCCGTAATCCTGCCCTTTGCAGAGTTAGTAGAAGTTATTTGTGATTCCTAAAGCACCACTTCAAAGAAAGATTCTAGTGAAATCAAAAACACTGGAAAAGCCATTGTCCACCACTCACCTGGAGCTGTGCAGGCCGCGTTTAACTGACTGCACAAGACTCTGCAGGTATGGCCTGAGACTATTGTAGTTTTTCTGTTCAACTTCATCAGAAGTGTACTTTTCTATTTATACATATACTTGCATTGCCTAGCACCCTATGTGGGGAAAATTTTTGAAAAAATATGGACACTGAATTGGTAGGTGAATAGGGATGTAAGTTTAAGGGTTGTAAAGCTCTATGTAAGTCATAATCAAAACTGCACTATGGCAGGATTTGGATTGTCATCCTAAAATTTAACTATTTAAGTAAAGAATAAATTATGTTCTACAACTAATTTTACCCTAGCAAGGGTCAAGTTTGCTTGATCCACGGATTTCTCCCTTAGCAAATTTCTTCTTCTTTCTTTACTTAGTCATTTTCTTCAAACATCTTTGCAAAGGATGTTATTTTTTGAACCACAAAAATCCAGGAGATACTACAGTAAAAGTATGTGTTAATGCATATTATCCATCTGACATAAATTGTATTTTTAAGACTATTTGAGATGACAAGGTAGTACTTTTTCTTTATTTTACACACACCAATGCAACATGTGCAAATACATGCACACACATACATGTAGCCTTAAAAACTGGTCATTTACAAATCATAAAAATTCTAAATACTCACATACAGTGAAACCAAAAGAGGATGGTCTTAGGAGAGAATCACAAAGGTGCAATACCCAAGTTCCTCTTCATATGTAGATAAAATAATATTCATACTGAAACTAACTCCAAAGATTAGGAAACAAAGGACTTTTGTCTTAATTTGTTTTTTTTTTTTCTTTTTCAGATGCCTCTGTATTCTTTACCTTATATATGATGTACTCACATGCACATCTGTGGGAAGGTGGGTAGAAGCTACAGAATCAGAGGAAAGGGGGAGAAAAAGTATAGCACTGTAGTATCCTGGACATTGATGAATGTAAGCTATGCAATTCCTGGGTGGAGATGGGAGGTAGGGAAAGGGAGAGAATGAGGGAACAGGTGACACTGTGTGAAAGGAAATGTACCTGATGTGTATAAAGGTAACTTCACTATATATCACCTCTAAAACAACAATAGACTAGGAAGAAAAAATTGGTCAGTTAGAAAATTTTTTTTTTTTTTTGTCGGTTGTAGGGCTTGAACTCTGGGCCTGGGCGCTGTCCCTCAGCTCTTCAGCTCAAGGCAAGCGCTCTACCACTTGAGCTACAGCGCCACTTCCGGTTTTCTGGTGGTTTATTGGAGATAGGAGTCTCACGGTCTTTCCTGCCCGGGCTGGCTTTGAACCGCGATCCTCAGATCTCAGCCTCCTGAGTAGCTAGGATTACAGGCGTGAGCCACCAGCGCCCGGCAGTTAGAAATTATTATTTGCCAGCTACATAGACAGAGATGGGCTGATTAACAGAAAATGCAAAAATAATTAAGAAAACTAAGGGCAGGGTACTGAGATGCACACCTGTAGGCTCAGCCACTCAGGAAGCAGAGATAGGAAGATCGTACAGGGAAGCTGGCCAGGGCAATAGTACAAGACTCTGAGAAACAAACTTAGCAAAAATAAAGGCAATGGACATTGCTCAAGTGGTAGAAGATCTGGGTTCAAACACTAATACTGCCAAAAACATTTTTTCAAGGAAAACAAAGTGAATGTGAATATTTAAAAGTTTTTCTTTATTAGTGTTTTATATGTTCATACTTTATGCTTTTTACACTTTATGCTTTTCCTTTGAAAATTATAATTCTACAACAGAGGTTAAGAAAAAAAATGTCACTGACTTGTTCTGCCCTGTGATTAAACCACAAGGTCTGTAAGGGGATTTTATGGTTATTCTGGTTTGACTACTACTAATAACATTACTTATTATAATAATTATACTTATTAGTATTACTTTTAATATCATTTAATAATTATACAAAGGATTTTCCATTCAATATGACAGTTATGAATACTGTGTACCCTTTCCATCATTCCTCCATCTACTCCAGCCCCACCCATCCCTACAAGTTATCTATTTCTATTTCTACATATGTGCAACGAGTATTACATATTACTGCCACTAGAACAAAACCTCTCTGAATAGCGGCTTGGTGTCTACAATGGTGTGCAATTCACTCACTCCCCAAACTCCCTTATGTTGCTGAATATAATGACATTTGATGAATCTGGAAGAGAGAATGAGGATGACGCTCTTCTCTTTTGAGCTTCCTGACTACCTCTATAAAATTGAAGAATTCAGAATTGTATGTCAAATTTTTCAGTGATTCAAGAGCTACCCTGGGACATAGCATTCTCATTGCTGAGGTTTCCATTCATTGCTTCGGGATTTAAAAGTATGGATCCATGAGATTCTTGTAAAGAGGATGTCTTTGTCTGAGATGTATGGAAGCAATGTGTCTTCCATGATCCACATCTCTCCTTCTCATGAACCCTACACTCTCTCAAATTATTCCCACAAGGGTTTCATTCACAACATGCCATCAGAGGTTTGCTTAAAATATTCATTCATCCAACAACGGTAGCTTTTTATGTGATATTCACTATGGGCTAGGAAGTGCTGATTTAGCCCAAGTCCTCCTCATGTCTATAGTCTAGAGAAAGGTAAAACGACAAAAATGGATACAGAGCAGAAAGGAAAGATGCTCGGCACATGACAGGCACATAATCAAAGGGTTTGAGCTACCAGCAGCTTCCCTGTGAAGCCCTATTTGTATTTTGCTTGTGAATACCTTGATGATACAGATGAACAGTTGCAAACATGGCTTCCAAAGTCACATGGTTATGGATGTTCATTCAGTCATAAGTTACATAATGAAACTTGTCATGGTTGCTGATTGATAGAAAATTTAGTGGCTATTTTTTTTCTTTGCTGTTAGATTGTGTGAGGTTGAAGACTTGAGGTAGCATTTCTGAGTGGCTGTTTTGTCTCTACAAAGAGGTGAGGATGGAATTGAAGATTTAATGCAATGGCAGTTGAAGAGATAAACATGCAGAATGGCCATTACAGATCCTACTAAGTGATAGTGATACTAAGTGATACCATGGCTTGGTAGAGCTATCCCCATTCATTTATTTCTTCAGCAAATAATGATTGAACTCCATAATGGCAGAAATTCGTCCTTCCTTTTTTGTTTTTGGCAGAATTGTTGGTGGATTCTGCATTTAGCTCTCCAACAAATATACTTTTGTACTTACCTTTGTACTTACTCGCTTTTATGGGCCAGTATATCAAGACGAATGGTGACATGGTAGAGCATATAAAAGGGAAAAGTGTGATACTGACTCTTCTTCCTGAGGCTACCAATAAATGAACAGTTGACATTCTTTAAATGGCAGAACCTTAAAGATATTGTTATACACAACTAAATTGCTGTACTTTCAAAAGATCTCAAGTACAGTTTATTTGGGCCTGGATTTAAATTGCTCTTAGGATAGTAGCTGGTTAGGAATCTGTTGACAAGGTAATTCCAGACCTACTTCTTTATTTTTTTAATTGCAAATTTAACTTATTTTTTCAATGCTATCAATGCTTTCATAATGCTTTTTCTACATCTATGTATCTATGTATCTATCTATCGATCAATCTATCAATCGATCTATCGATCTATCTGTGTTGTCAGTGGCATTATACTGTGTCCACTTTGGGGTTTTAGCAGAACTATGTTCTACTCTTGTAAGCTAGGTCAAATTAAGACACGTAGGAGGAACACAGGCATCTCAACGAATATTTTTTCGTAGAAGTGATTTGCAAAAACCAGATGACACTAGGTGAATACAAGCCCAACAAGTGTACATCACAATTCTTAAAATAATGAAAAACAAGTATTAAGGGGGTGGAAAGTGACATCTCCTGGATGACTTTCCCCTTAAAGTCCTTGTTTTACAGGATGAATTTTGTGCTATAACTAGACTTATATCCTTAGATTAAAGCAGTCCAAAAGTCTATATCCTCCAAGATCAGAGAGTTAAGTCTACTTTACTCTCTTAGGAAGTGTAGAAAAGCTCTGTTCTTAAAATGCTCCTCAAACTAGAGGAGCTTGGTTCAAAATCCATTGGGCTTCTCTCTCTCTGTCTCTCTCTGTCTCTGTCTCTCTGTTTCCATCTTTCTCTGTCTCTGTCTCTGTCTGTCTCTCTGTCTCTCTCTCTGCTATACAGAGATTAAAACAAGGTACAGTATATGACTATAACATGTGATACATTCAGAGTCACATACAAATGATACTGAAATCCTTTTGACTTGAAGTTCCAAAGTTCCTCCCAAGTTGTGCCTCCTATTTCCGTGCTTCGGCAATCTCCAAATCGAACGTGGGTGCCTAGAAAGTACACTCCATGATTCATATGGGGGTGGGGAACAAAAAGTCTTCAACTTCTTTCTAAAGGACATTTGAAAATGAAGGTATAATTTGTATCCATAGAAATGCACTCATATGAAGTATAGCATTTGATTAGTTTTGACAAACGCTTGTACTGGTGTAACCCACACGGCTCACAAGGCATCAATTATTACCATCTCTCCAGAGAGCTCGCCTGCACTACCCATTTCCAGTCAAATGGGACCTCCTCCCAGGCAAATGCTTTTCTAACTTGCATTACCGGAAGATTCCTTTGGTCTTGGTTCAGAACTCAAAGTACCTTGCATTTATTTAGCGCAGCATAGTACTTTTTGCAGACGTGTTAATGTCACTTGGAAAATGTAAGAATCTGTTCTGTATGTTGCTCAATGGCGCCTCAGGATGCATCTTATCTTGCATCAGACACTGCTATATTTGTGTTTGGTTTGCCACTTCATTATTTGATTGTGCTTATTCCATCTGCTATTCAGTTCCATGGAGAATTTGAGTTTTACTCCCATGGAGATTTTAAGTTTTATGGCTAATTTGTTTTAGCATTCTATCTCATGGCCTCTTTTGACTTTTTAAAAACTTTTGAAATAACTAGGCATTTACAGACAATTTCAAATGTAACTAACAGGCCTGTGTGACTGGCACCTGTATTCCTTCAAAGATAACATCTTGGTAGAATTATAGTAGTAGGTTAAAGTCAGTCATTCTACAGCAGAGGCTGTAATCCCAGCACTCAAGAGGCTCAGATGGGAGGATCAGCAGTCAGTCTGGGAACACGAAGAGATCTTATTTCAAATAAATTAATAAAGATCAACTCTGATACAATCCATAGACTATATTCAGGTTTTCAACATTTGACTTGTACATATTTGTTCAAGTAAGTGTACAACATCATCTCAAGTTCATTAGTATAACTTACCATATATGAAAATATAAAATTGTTCCATTGCCTCAAAGAACCTTCATATAACCAACCCCCTTCCAAACATGTCCACGGCTTCCTGCTCTACCCCTAACCTTAGCACTCAAAATTATATTCTTCATCGCTATTATTTTTCCATTTCAATGATTTTATGTTTGTCTAATATTGGGGATTTTCTTTTTCAATTTGCCATGATTTCCTTAAGAGTCATTCAAATGTTTGCCCTATCAATATTCAGTTCATGTTTATTGTTGAGTATTATTCCATTGTATGATGTACCACAATTTGTTTAGCCATTCCTTTGTGGAAAGACATTTGTCTGCCTTTGAGCTATCATGAGAATATAAACTATAACTTACAAATTATTGGGAATGTATCATACATTTTTACTTTTTCTGTAATACATGCCACACACAAATAATAAGTTGTCAACAAACTGGATGTTTAACTTGATCCCAAATCAACTATTTTCCTGAATAACTGAACCATATTACATTTGTGCCACCAATGTATATGGAATAAGATTTTATATCTATGCTAGTATTTGCTAATAACCTTTAAATTATTTTCACTATTTTAATAGGTATGTTGTGATTTCTTACCAAGGGCAAAATCTGAATGTATTAGTGGATCTTAATGTCCACTATATATTTATTTAATGATTTTGATTTGAGTAGACTTTGGTAAGAAGTATTCTCATGTAATTTATCCCTTTTTTAATTAAACATCTCTCGACTTCTAAATTTGGATATTTCTTAATATAGCCTAAATATGAGCCCCTTGTCACATAAGAGGTTAGGCAGCATTTTATTCTGTATTCTAATCTTTTGTTTTTTTATAATGCTTTATCCTAGATATAAAATTTTGATTTTGACATTTTTTATATTATGGTTTTAGAGTAATGTCATAATTTTTTCCACTGGATACTTAGTTTTAATGATTTCCTACTATTTTTCCCAAAGATTGATAATGTGTATTTAAATCTATAATCCACCTTGAGTTAACTTTGACAATGGAATGAGCTTTCAAAATGATTTCGTCCTTTGGAGGTATTTTTCCCTTTATTCAAGCATCACCATTTCCTAAGCTTTTGCACTGTAAAAAAAAAAATAAGCCAGTTGACTAAATTTTCCCCAATCTATAATCTATTGTGTTATTTCCTTCACCTGGGTATCTGTTACTGGGCCATTATCACATTTATTGCTTTGTTTGATTAAACTATATTAATCTTCAAATCTGGTCAAATAATTCTCCTACTTCCTTCTTCCAAAGTAATTTTTGTTATTCACATTTGATCTTTCCATGGAAATTTGCCTATATCCACAAAACAGTGTTTGGGAGAGTGACAGAAGCTGTTAAACTAGTATAAAGAGTTATCATATTTCTGTGCTGAGTTTTTCAATCTGTAATCATATCAGTTTTTTCTCCTTTTAAATATTTTCTTTGAGTTCTGCTTCAGTATTGTTATGTTTTGCTAGATTTAGATTCAATTTTATTTGTTTAAAGAATAAATTTTTGTTTTCTTTTCTTTATTTTCTATTTCATTGATTTATAGTCTATTATAACTTAAACCCAGTTCTTTCTGTATACTTTGGGTTTATTTTACCCTGTGTTTCTATGGTTTTTTTCTAACTTTTTTTTTGTTTTGTACTTGTGCCAGGCTTGAAGCTCAGGGCCTCATGCGCTCTCTTCACCTGCTTGTTCACTGCTCTCACCCTAACACTTGAGCCATGGCTCTAAGTCGAGATTTTTACTACTTGAGATGGACGTTCCATAATGATTCTGCCCAACCTGGCTTTGAACCATGAGTCTGCAGGTTTCAACTTCCTGAGTAGCTAGATTACAGGTGTGAGGAACCAGAGCCAAGCTATTTTTTCCCCAGTTACTTCACATGCAACTGAGGTTATTTTTGTTGAAAATGGGGTGTGTGTGTGTGTGTGTGTGTGTGTGTGTGTGTGTGTGTGTGTGTGTGTGTGTGTGTGTGTGTGACTGCATATTTAACCAAGCACTTGAGAATGTTAACACAGGTGATCTACCACTAGAGTTAAATGCTCAGCTAAAAATATTTTCTGACGTTTAAAGCAATTAATTTCTTTTTCAGTATTGCATTAGTTGCATTCCACAAATTTAAATATATTTTACCTGTGATTTTGTTATGTTCTGTCTTGTTGTGATACTTATGTTGGTAGGGGTATTGTTTACACACTTTCACTATACACACACATTTTATTTACTGTCTTGCAGGTTTTATAATATATGCATATTATATCAACAAATATTTATGTAGATGCACACTTTTTTCCATTCATGCAGTATACTTTACTAATTTGTATATAAAATTGCTCATAATAAATTTAGTGCAATCCATTGCTTACCTCTAAAAATCTGAATAATGTCAATAAATGACATGAGTCAGAAATAAGGCTTGTTCATTAGTGGAAAGGACAGATGTCTCAATGATTCAGAATTTTAAATTCTTCCTACTGTGTAATACACAGAGAAAAGTAATAGTATTGAACTCTGTTTTAAGAAAGCAAAACTTCACCTCATTTTATATCATTTCCACCTGCACTACCTTTGGCCAGATATCAGTCATGAAGCAGTGAATCTAACTGAGCAAATAATTCCTTTTTATGTCCAGGGAGAGAAAATTGTGTTGTAAAAGTAGCATTTTCTCTGATAAGCATAAATAATGTTTAAAAGGAATATTATTCTTCAGACCAAAACTACATGAATCCTAGTTTTTCTTTCCTATTTGATGACCTAAAGATTATTTTGAACTATCCCTAACATCTTTATCTTATTATCTGTGTATGATTGAGGTCCCATGTTATTATATGTAACTTCATTCTATTGCTCAATAAATTAATTCTCTAATATGAAGTATTTCCTATTCTTACTAGGCCATCAGAGACCTTTCTCCAGAGAATCTTAACAAAGCAGGTGTGGCCACTGGCTGCAGACCTCAAAGAAAGTAAAGCTAAAAGGGAGTAAAGGAATGTAATCAATATATCAGGGAGACAAGAGGGTTCAAGTATTTCAGCCCTCTCTGGGGATATTAACATGTGCTCTAGAGACTATCAAGGGAAACGAGGAATGAAACATGCAGAGATCACACCCAAGGGAAGCTGAATATGGAAGTGTTGGTGAAGGTTGTGTGGTGGAAAGATAAAAAGAAGACACTACTTTGTTTTTATTTGCATCCCAACTAAATGTAAGTTACTAGAGTTCATCTAATGACTAGGAATTTGGCCTGCCTGAGGTATTTAGGGAATGTCTACAAAGTGGTATAGTTGAGGAGGTGTATTCATCAGCAAGAATCATGTAGAAGGCAATAGAGAAAATAAATGGTATTTTAGGTCATGTCACCCAAGGAGGATTAATGATAGAATTTACTGCTAGTAACTTGTGAATAAGGGTATTTTGGGAAACCAGGAAGAGGGCAAGAGGAGAATTGGGAGAAAAACAGCCAAGAAAGGGTGTGTTTTCATGCAGCCTCTACATGAGCCTGATTCTTCAGGGAGCCCCAGAGCATAAGGATGCTTCAGGATTTAAACATTCGGTAAAAGATCCAACAGGGATGGCTTTTATACCTTAGAAGAGGAGGTGGAGGTAAGGCTGTAATCTCCAGCATTGGTCAATGCTTTGCCTGAACGCTAAGGGCTCCCAGTAAATCAGAGGAGATACGTTTCAAAGAGTTTCAGGTGTAGGCAATTCCCAGCCAAGGCAGTGATTTGGAACCTGGAACGTTTGGAATGTGTATCACAGCTGCCACAAATGGCAACAGCTGCTTGAAAACCAAGAAAGAAAACAGCTTAGACACTGTGGGTACCTATGGTGAATGACTGGAGAACAGGTGTGGAAGTGTTTTGATAGAATGAAGGTAGGAAGGAGAGATCATTATGATGGAGTAAGTGTATGTGTATGGAATAAGTATATATACATATATATGAATGTGTGTATATACATTCTTTTTTATTATCTTTAAGAAGTTGTACAAAGTAGTTTATGAATACAGTGCATCTTGATCAATGCTACTCCTTTCAATGCCTCTCTCTAGCCCATCTTTTCTTTGCTTTTCTAATTTTTGTAGGATATGCATTGAATTCTCAATTCTCCACACATACACATACATCCCCCGTTCCCAACACACACTTCTTTTCCTCTTCATTCCTCTACCTTGATTCTTGACTTGATTCAGCCCTACCCCTTTCAAGTACCCATTTCCTGCTGTTTATTTTGTTGAACTTTATGCCTTTCTAAGGAATTACGCAGTTTAGGCTCTCCCTTGAATCTTATTTTCATAAATATTGACATTCTCCTAACTTCATAAAAGTAATCTAAGCAAACAGATTCCCTTATCTCCTTGACTAAAACAGAAAATAAAATTGCTCCTGACCAAACAAATAGACGTTTTGTTGTTGTAGCTTAAACCCACATTCTTTTAAGGCTGGAGAAACATCCTAGAGTTGATCCAATTCCAGTCAATCCACAGTCAGATTAGTTTTAGATGTCTGATGCCTATTGGTGATGAGCTAATGCAATTAGGTGCCTCAGGCTGGTCATCTTCTTAAATGGGCCTCTGGGTTTGCCTACAGCTTTCTTAGCTGGAAAAGACTAGAATTCACTTGACATCTGTGGGTTATTTATAGAAAACTGGCTCAAAAACTGCAACCTATATAAAACTGGGCTCTTTTATTTTCCTGTCTAAAGATATGTGTTTGCCAAAAAAAATTCTGTATGTGTTTGAAGTGTAAGGTGAAAGTTGACATACCACTTTCCTTTATATCAAGTTCATACTCCATGTTCATAAAATTGTTGGACAAGCTTTAACTTTTAAAGTTAGCTCTCCCACAAGATTTTATAATTACCTTTTTTTTTCTCTGCCCATGTCACCTTTATTCTGTATCTACTATTATAAGTGCTTTCTCCCCACCAGCACCCATTTGGGAAGACTAAATTGTATTACACCTTTTCTTAAAGATCAAATTGGGTTGAACTCTTAGCCAAATGATTTTCCTAACTAGAACTGACATATGTCTAATAAATTTATTCCGGATTTGCAGTAATTAAAGCAGTGGAATTTATAGAGTTAAGAAGTAGTATTGTGGCACACAATTGTGGCATTCGTGAGAGATGGTATATTCAGAACTTTTAACACTTCAACATTGGAGAGAGATTCTTTGAAAGCACATGTTCAAATGTCTCTGCTGATTTCTCCTAAGTTGACCATAGTTGTTAAAAATTAAATATTTTTCTCTACTATTTTCAAAATAGGAACATGCTACCACACTTCATTTTTATTGGTTGAGATGAGGTCTTGCATGTATGTTGCCCAACTGCCATCAAAGTCTACTAGCCATTTCCATGAAGTCTTGTAGGATTTTCTGCTCAAGCAGGCCTGCACTCATGGTCCACCTGACCAGCCTCCAAGTAGCTAGGATGACAGGTGCAGGCCATTGTCCCACATGCCACTGTGAGAAGCGTCTCACAACGGTTTTATGTCCAGGCTAGCCTTGAGTTATTATGCTCCAATCTCAGCATCCTGAGTAGCTAGGAAGACAGGCATGAGCCGCCAGCACTCAGTTTAGTGCAACATATCTTGAATAAAGCTATACCATTACCTCTAATTTCAAAGTCACTGTCTGTCCCACAAACTAAAATGCTGACATTGTTTTGTCTTGGTAGTATATCACAACAATTGCCATATCCTAACTACTTGCTAAACAGGAAAATTGCCCAACTTATAGAAATGTAGTTCTATTTTTAAAAGGGACATTTTAGAGTCAACAAAACATGGAGCTCAGTTTCTTTCTTAGCATTCTGTCTACAGGGTGTATGGTTTGAAGAACTTTCAGATTGATTCACTCACATGCAAGCCAGAAAAATATTAAGTGAAACAAAATCCTTTAATGACTCTGGAATTCAACTAGTCTTTTGGTACAAATCATAAGGCAAGTCCTCCAATAAGTAGCTACATATATAGGCCACATATATTTAACATCAGAAAATTCTGACAATTAAAAAGCCATTTCTAATAGCCAGCATGCTAATTAAAATACCATTACTGCCTTGGAATATGTGTATCCAATTAGGGTACAAATGTTAACTAAACTCTATTAGGTCATAATCTAAAGACAAATTACATACTATCTATGTGGGAGATTTTTAAAGAAAATTACAGATGATACAAAAGAATTATAATTGGATCCGTGTCCTATGTCTGGTGAAATAGGAACATAAGACTCAAGACTTGCCACATGCTGTAAACCTCACATCTCTATTACACAAAATACTAGCAAATGGTGAGCCAAAATGCTTCTCTTTTTTTCAGTTTTTTTTTTCTTTTTGTCAGTTGTGGGACTTGAACTCAGGGCTTGGGAACTGCCCCTGAGCTGTTTTACTCAAGGCTAGTACTCTAGTGAGTACTCTGAGCCACAGCTCAAAGTTTTGGTTTTCTGATGGTTAATTGGAAGTAAGAGTCTCACAGACTTTCCTCCCTTACTGGCTTTGAACCATGATCCTCAGCTTCCTAAGTACCTAAAATTACAGGCGTGAATCACCAGCACCCTGCCAAAATGCTTCTCTTTGATTTTGTCTCCTACTGTAGTGGATATTTTAGGAGAATAGAGTTTTCCTCTTCCTGTTGTACAGAGGAGTTATCTTTAGCATTCATAGAAAAGTCACAAGTAAGTAACATAAGATGGCTGGCATTCTTGATTCAGGATACTGAATCAAGAACTGGGGGTAGAATAGAAGAGAAACATTTGATTTCTGAGATTTTATTTATCATTTGTTATTCCATCCCATCTAATTCACATCAACCACAGAGCTTTTGAACATGGGTTGTTGCTCAATAAACCTTAGAAAATATGGAAAAAAACATGGTCAGTGACAAGAAACTAAGAGCCTCAAGCACCTTCCAACTCCATGAGAACAGGGAGCAAATGATCTAGAACACTACCCCATCCCTCTCTAGCTGATCTGTAAACACTCCTCTCTTGTCATTTATAAACAGAAACATGAAGCTTACCATGAACATGAACTGTTTCTACAAATAGCTTTGTCTGTATAAGAATTCTCTTAGGAAACACAAACTATATTGAGTGTTGTTGGTTGCATTTTTGATTTTGTAAATTTGATAAGAATCAACATAGTCACACAGACCTGAAGAGCCTTTTTCCCCCAGAATTCAATATAACATAATTTCAAAGTTTCCAGAAGAAAACGTTTTTATAAGTTATTGCTGCTAAAAGCTGACTTCTGAGAAATAGGAGAAAATTTATTTCCAAGAAAGATCGAGTTTTCATCTTCCTTGCTCAGTAAGCAGCTGAACAAAAGTAACCTTTATTATAATTACCAAGAAACCAAGGCTTATTCATCCATTCCATCTCTCAAGGTACTTCTCTCCCATTTTGCTATGTTATCTTGATCAACCATTCATGTTGCATTTTGCCACTAACTGGGTTATTCTCTCAGCATTTCCTACACTGTCTTTTAATAGTTTCTCACAATCTACAATAATTCAAGCCAAATGGATCCGACTTGCCATCGTTTAGACCTTGTAACAACAAGCTCCCCCAGTGATTTTTTTCACTCCCAATAAAGCCACAAAGTTGCTCTGCAGGCCATTTTCAATCTACCAAGTTCTATATATTCTACCTCTAAAATATAAAACATACTCCTATCTCAATCCTTCCTCTGGTGTTCATGTCTCATCCAGATCACCAAAAGAGGCATTTAATCTATATTCATGCCCTGGATTCACTTTTAACCTACTCCATTTTAATAAATTCATTACACTCTGGTGCCTAAGCAATGGTGAATTTTTTTCTACCCCAAGGTAATATCTGACCATATCTGGAGATATTTGTGGTTGTTACAATGTGCCTACTACAGGCACTTCCTTGGTAGAGCACTGGGAACAATGTTGAACATTCTGTAAATGCACATTACAGCATCTTGCTAAGCGGTCAGTAGTGCTGAGGGTCTAGGTTGGAAATCTGTATGCTGACACACACCTACCATCTATCCCCGCCCTCCCCCCCAACCCACACTGTCCAAACTGAAATTCAGTTTCTTTAAATTTATCTGTCATGGCACCCTAATTATCTTACTTATAAAACTTCCCATGTAGTGTTTTAAAAATATGTTTCATAATCTGCCATCTCCTCATGAATATAAACATTTGATGCCTTGCACCTAGTATGGTAATTCACACACTATAGCTGCTTATTAACTTACAATTAGATTAAGCAAGCCATACTTGTTGGCATATTAAGTTCATTTGTGTGTATGTGGGGTGGGGTAATTTAATTGAAGAAATAAATGCAAAAGGGACTCTAACACTAAATCTACAGCTATGCACATACTAAGTATTATTATCCCCTAAAGAACTATACAAAATATTAACAAAATGCTAAAAAAAAACCCAGCCACCTTTTGTACTGAACCAAATTACTTTGAGTTATATTTCATAATGACTCCCATTAACTAGCATGAAGGTGATATTGGTAATACTTTGAATATATGAACATAGTTCATCAACATTGTCACTTAAAAATGAAACTTCACCTCATTTTAGATCATTTCCAACTAAGTGAATCAGGCCTACTACAAACATGGCCTGGGAATTACCATTATAGAATAGATAATATAGCTGGACTTAGTCTATTCAGCCCAAAACTTTGGAAGCAGAAATATCAAGTATTATAATACTCATATCTTAAATGATAAGTCTGAATCCATGAGTAATGGTATACCTGCCATAGATTCACAATGGTAAAATATTTCCTTATGCATACAGATATGGGGCTTGAACTCAGAGCCAGGGCGCTGTCCCTGAGCTTTTGCACTCAAGGCTAGCGCTCTACCACTTGAGCCACAACTTCTGGCTTTCTGGTGATTACTTGGAGATGAGTGTCCCATGAACTTTTTATTCAGGTGGCTGGCTTTGAACTACAATCCTGAGATCTTGGCCTCCTGAGTGCTAGGATTAGAGGCATGAGCTACTGGAGCCTGGCTCACAATGATAACATATTTCTAAGAACAGGTAAATTCATAGCTCTCATTTTATCATTGTAGATCACCAAAACAAAGAGTTCTTTTTTAATCTGTAAATTCAGTATTTCTTTCCCCATGTTCAGTGTGTGTGTGTGTGTGTGTGTGTGTGTGTGTGTGTGTGTGTGTGTGTGTGTGTGTGTGTGTGTGTGTGTGTGTGTGTGTGTATCATGGTGTAGTGGAAAGAGCCTAGGTTCACAAAAAGAGACCCTGGGTTGGAAAGGGAACCAGAGCAGTGATTAACAAATTCTTTTGTACAGAACCAAGTAGCATACATTTTGTTCTAAGATTTTAGACTCAGTTACAAACACTCACTTCTGTCCTAGTAGAGTGAGGAGGAGCAATATGTAAATGAAGAGACCAAAGTGTTCTCCAATACACCTTTATTTACACAAATAAATGATGGACAAATTTGGACCATGGACTAAACTTTACCAACAAAGTACAGAGAGCAAATTTTTGGGCTTCTGCCTCACTGAACATGAGGCAGCAGAGTTCATCTCATGGATTTAAGTAACTTAGAGGAATTGAGATAAATAACATACTTATTACACCAGGTGGCCTGTTACAGATAATAAACATAGCTATCATCTATTAACTCACCCATCTATTAACTCAACTAGTGGATTAACATTTAAGCTCATTCCCACCATATTTTGGGTAGCAAGAAAATGCAACTTGAAGCAAGACCATGAGAGAGTCAATTATTGAAGTAAAAGAAAAATAGTCTTAATAGCATTCATGTCAACTTTTTCTATTCAAAGCTCTACATTTTCAAGCTTTCATTTTTTTTCTATAGGAGTAGTGGGAAAATTGACATTATTCTTTTAAGAAAGTACTACAAACAACAACTGAATTCTTTAAATCTAGATAAGCTTCACCATCACAAAAGAGAAAAAAATGTGTAAGTATATTTTATAATATGTTCTCACTGTTAGTGATTACTGAATGCTTCTTTAATGGCTCATAATGAATTCAATGCATTTTCTAAGAATTACATTGCTCCCAGAATCATGTGTCTTAATTTATGTATATTTAATTAAAAAATTAGCATCACTTTGGGGATTTGCCCATGGTCCCTCAACATTGCATGAATAAATCATCTACCTTAAGCTTTTTGAAACATGCACAAATATATAAATCACTCTTTAACACATTTGTTTTTTAAAAAATAAACAGGAACAAATAGTTGAACTTTTGCTGATTTCTCTTCATCAAACTTTAAAAAGAAAATAAAATGCAATTTTGACTGAGGTATAATCAGAAATTTTAGTAATTTGTGTGATATATTATTAAGGGTAACTACACATCTAACTCTGTTTACAATTTAAACCTTTCTTATGTGTCTCTCTCATACTAAGTGAAGGGGACACTTTTCAAGTATGTACCTTTAAAGTTGGAGAAACATATTCACTTGCATTTTAAACATACTCCTCTCCTCTGTCCTTAAATTTTATGGCACATACCTAAATGCTATACATTTTACCAATTTTGTGGAAGTGCCTACTCCACAGTGTCTTTTCCAACACTCACAAACTCCATCAAATTACAATGTGTGATGAGATATCCAAGCACTTCTATTCTTATTTTAGGGATGAAGAATGACTTTTGTTCATAAAATACCATCATTTATTAGACTTTAGGTTCATTAGTATGGGAAAATATAGACAAATAGATGGGTAGATATAAATATATTTACACTTATGCATATATTTAATAATACACAGTAAAGGAATGCTAAAAATAAACATGGTAGTCTGCACCTAGAATCCCAGCATTTTGTAGGCAGAGGCAGCAGGAGGTTGAATAGTTCTAGATCACTGTGGGTCACACAGTGTTGAGTCCTTTCTGACCTACATAGGGAGATACTATATCATCAAACACCACACAGCAAATAAAAAACATTTATGTGTATGGATTTGGCTTTGTGGAGGATCTTTCTAATGCTCCTGGACATATGCAGTGAATAAAAGTTCTCTTAATAATTCTCTTTCTATATATATTCTATATATAATTCTATATATAATATAATATGATTCTACATATAATTCTATACCCCAGGGCTCACCTGTGTCATTCAAATAATTCAGTTATATTAACATCAGGTAGCCAGAAAAACAAGGATAGAATACCAAAGTCATTGGTCACAAGTATTGTTTGAAACTTAATAAAACAAAACAATAACATTAAAATTAAAATATGGGTACTAGGACGTGGGTTGTGTGCTCATATAGGTGTTCTACTGGATATCCTGTCTCCACATTCCTTTATTTCTCAAATAGCATCAATTTGAAAGCACCCATAAATTAGAACAACTCTTCTTCTTCTTTATTGTATGTTCTTACTGAGTTGAATCAGGTCCAATGGAAGGAGCTCCAGTCATCTAGCATCAGCCTTCTTCCAATGGCCCCTTGAAGAATCTGACTCAGGAGTATGCAACTGTGGGAGGAACTTCTCCCTTAGAATTCCATCAATGTAAGAAAGCTACAGGACTTAAACTCACTAGAAGTAGCTTCAAAGCCATAGTGTATACTCATGCCCCTTAAAACAATCAAGAATTACCAAATAACCCCAAAGCATACATGCTGTGGAATAGTATCAATTGCTTTCTCCACATTGCCAGATGGGTAGATGATACTAGACATGTTTTTAAACATTGTGTTATGCTCTTAAGAGGGCGTGATCCTATGCATTTGTAAATAACTAAGCAACAGTCTTAAGGCTTACTCTACAGCCAGTAATCTACTTCTGTAGGAATTCATTTTACTCAATTTTACAGGTGGTTCTTTGACTGCCAGACTTCAATATTTTAGAATACCTCAACATTACTAATACATTGATAAACCCTTTCTTAAGTGATAGTTTACACATTATATTCAGCACTTCCAACAATTTTAGAATCCAAAACATAAGAGGATTTTTTTTATTATGTCTCAATAATTATTGGCATTTTCTTGCCAAGAAATTTCAGCAAGGTGTCATTTGCCCCTGCTGAACCCTACTTCAAAGGAGAGCGTAGGATAATGACTCATCCAAAGAAACTCCATTAAAGCATAAATAAAATAATCTAATTATTTTCTCAATTCCCTTTTTTATTTCAAAGCTTACTTTTAATAACTTCTTCCCATAGTCCCACAGACCTTTTTTTTCTTTGAAGGACTTAGAGAAACCTTGATTGTAAATTTCCATCAAAGCACAGCCAACATTTTGAGTTTGGGTGAGGATAGGCATTATGGTTTCTTCTTTTGTTTTGTTTTGGTTTTGTTTGTGAATGTATTGTTTGTGTTAACCTGTGCCTATCCTCATAATTTGTGGATTACTTTTTTCATGTATATATTGCTGTATAAGAAACCACCCCCAAATTGAGTAGTTTAAAATTATATTAATTATCTTTACAGACTTCCAGTTGGGGCAGCTTGGTGACAAGGATTCAGTTGTCTTTGAAACAGCTGCACATGAGGGCTTTTTAACCAGCCTTTTTAACCAGCTCGCAAAGTGGTAAGTTGGTACTAATTGTCCTCTGGATGCTCAGATGAGCCTGATGTGTAGAGGATCTCTTGGGCTGTCTCTTGAGTAGCCTCCAAAAGTGAGAGAACAGAGACGAAAGGATTCAGGGAAAATGATGTGATAAAGGCTCTAAATTCACATTGTGCCACCATTCCTTGTAACAGTTGGTGTGTGTGTGTGTGTGTGTGTGTGTGTGTGTGTGTGTGTGTGTGTGTGTATGTGTGTGTGTGTGCGTGTGTGTGGCCAGGTTCATGGGAGAAAGGTGACAACATCTTTCTGTAGTATTTTTAGTCATCTTTAAGTAGTTGTACAAAGGATTTGCCACTCACCAAAGCAGTTTCTGAATACAGTGCATCTTGATCAACGTTACCCCTTCAACATTCACCCATCCTTCTCCACTCATGCCTTCTCTCACTTTTCTTAATTTTGTAGGCTATGCAGTGAATGTTTGATGGCATTCCCCACAGCATTTTCTCTTCATTCATCAAAACCTTCCCTTAGACCTTGCCTCAAGCCTTCCAAGTACCCGTTTCCTTGCGCTTATTTTGTTGAGCTAAGATTTTGCCTTTCTGAGGAATTGCACAGTTTGAGTTCTCCCCTGAATCTATTGTACATATTTCAGTAAATGCATTTGTGTTAATACAATTTGCTAAAATGATTTGAGAATCTTGAATTAAGCCTAGGTATGATACATTGCACTTTGGCTTAAAACCCTAAGGGAAGGGACATTTAGGAGAGAACTCATGCTTATCAGGTTATTTAATCACTCTTCTATAAGAGCGAGAATTTACATTGACATTGGATAAGAGATTGTTCAAGCTTCCCATCAACTTGATAATGTGAAGGAACTAGCCAGGCATACTTACAAAATGAAAATACCACACCCAGCCAGAAGGGAGGAACACTATATTGGAGGCAAGGGTTTTCATAAAATAAAAAATGCTATCAGGTATAAGGAGGGTTTAGGAGGAACTGAAACTATTACGGCTGACAAATTCTTGAAGTAGAGGCAGAACAGGTATCTCCAAAGACCACAAAAGTTAAAGGAAAGGTCATCTACTGCAAAGCACACCTCAAATTTATTCAAGATACCTTTTGGATGTTTTAGATATATGATTTAAAGTTTGCAAAGTCAAGAGGTCAGCAGTTAAAGATCAGCCAGATATGTATATATATAATATTATTGACCATAAATTTTACATTTATATGTATTATATATAAATAGAATAAAAATTCACAATAATTGCAAAAGACAAAGAAATTGTAGTTGATGGAATGAGAATTCTACTATTCTATTATCTTCAAAGAATTTTAATGTAGTTTTCACATTTAAATCCTCTATCTATTGGAAATATAAAGGAAAGTATTTCCCACAAAGACAATCAGTGATTTGGTGGTATCTATCATATTCTACTCCCTAACTTTTGGCATGAAATAAATTTTCCTAGATTTCAACTCTTGATAAAGCAGTTTTACAGCAGTTTATTCCATTCCTATCTTCTCAATGTTCCTTACTTCTATTTCACCTCAGCGTACCTTATTAACTTGTAATCCCTCAATTTATTCTTCTTTCAGATGATTTAACAATTTAGAAATTTCAATTTCCATGGAAATTTAGAATTAATTCATTAGGTTCTATACAAAACTATAATTCTGCATTGAAATGATATTAGGTCTTTATATCATTTTGTGAAAAGTAGCAAGAACTAAACATTAAACCTTTCATTTCATAAAGAAGCCATGGATTGGTTTCTTAAGTCTGTTTGTTCAGGCCAAAAGAAACATAAGTCCCATGGTTTCCCTTATTTGCAATAACTAGTATATGTCTTAGACAAGCAGAAAAGGTCAGATAAGTTGATGTTAGGTGAAATGAACCCCAAGATAATGACTCAAATGTTTTTTTCTTTCTTGCTATTGATTCTAACAAATTTATAAGGTATTTCTTTGTTGCTTTGTATGTCCCTCCCCCATGGTCTAACCCCTGTTTTCACTGTATTTGATGTTGGTATAATTTGTGGAGAGGAAGGGAAAAAAACAAATTGTTTAAGTAGGGATACATGTGGACCCATTGCAACAATGAGATGTACAAAATATTATGTCGAAAATGAACTTTACAACTTTGGGGAGGGCGGGGGATGGGCAGGGATGGGAAGGGGAAACAAAGGAGGAAGCAACAATGCTTGATAAGAAATATACTCATTACCTTGCCCATGTAATTGTAACCCCTCTGTATGGTATTTTCACAATAAAAATGAATAAAATAAAATAAAGAAGCTACCGATTTTTATCCATTCCTTTAGATTATGTGTGTGTGTGTGTGTGTGTGTGATATTTTGCTTTGTAAAGTAATTCACACTTAGATTGCTGAGATACAGATTAGTTGTCCACATAATGATCCAGTGTATAGTAATGTTGCTGAACTCTGAATTTTAATCATTTTATTTGAACAACATTCAGTCTTTTAGAGCAGAAATTCCTATGTAATTTTATGTAGACTCTCATCATCTCTAAACAAATATTTTCCAATCCTTGTATTTTTTTTTATTTTTTGAGTTACACATGGAGAATCCTAATACAATACTGAATAGAGGTAGTATGGCATTTTCCTTTCATTTTATTTTGAATGATAATCTAAAACATTTCACTATTGAGCGCAGTATTCATATGGATCGTTTGTAGACAGCTGTTATTGACCTTAGGAAATTACTATCTATCCACAGCTAGATAAGTTGTTCCTTTTCTTTTGAATACATAAATTTTTATTGATTTTGCTTGTACAATTTGTTTCTTGTGCCTCTGGAGATGTTCAATTTGTCTAGTTTTAGATTTTAAATGAGATGTGTTACATTGATAAATGTTCTAAGATTGGATCATCTTTCATCGATGTGATTAAACCCAACTTTGACAAAAGGTACCTTTTTTATGAATTTCTGCAACTTACGGTGTATTTTATTCTTTTGTATTAGTGAGATAGCAATTCAATTTTATTTTGGAATCAAATGAATTTTAATTTGTTAGAAAATTCGCCACCATAGGTAGAGCTGAAAAGAATATTCCTTTTAAAAACTACTAGCATAATGATCTGGATTTTTATTACTGTTCTCATTATTATTGTTTTAATGTCTTGGTGGGACTCTTTGGTGCAAGATAATGATGAAATCAAATTTTTCAATGACTATGAAACAGTAACTCAATGGAACCCTAGACCCAAATATAAAATGTAAAAATCAATAAATTTTCAGCATACAACTTAAGAGAAAAATTTAGAAAGCAATAGATCTTATAAAAAGTTTTAAATACAGCGCTAAGAGCATAATGAATGGACAAAAGTGGAAAATAGCATTTCATTACAATAAATTCTTACAAAGATACTGAAGCCCAAGTGCCAGTACCCCAACCTGTAATTCTAGTGACTCAGGAGGCTGAGATCTGAGGTTTGCAGTTCAAAACCATCCAGGTAGGAAAGTTTGTGAGACTCTTACGTCCAATAAACTACACACACACACACACACACACACACACACACACACAAAGCAGAGGAAGAGCTGTAGCACAAATGATAGAGTGTAGCCTTGAGCAAAATGAAGTTCAAGGACAGCACCCAGACCCTGAGCTCAAGCTCAAGGACCAGCAAAATAAATAAATAAATAAAAAGACATGCAAAGCATATCTTAGAAGAAAATATTGGCAAAACACATCTATGATAATAAACCTGTATCTAAGATAAATGCATAAGTCTTAAAACTTAGCAATACAAACCAACCTGTTATTAAATCAGCTTAATGTAAAATTGTGCTCCATTAAATAAAGAATTCAAGTTACCTCATTGTGAAGATTAAAATAGCAAGGTTAATGTTAAGTAAGGAACCATTTGAATATTTGCCCATTATTTACATTTAGGAGCTTGTAACTTAAATAATAGTCAGGTACCCCAGCATTATTCTTAGATTGTCTAAAAAAATTGCAATACCATACTCTGGTAATGGTGTGAAGAAGTAGAAACTCACTCAATGCTACTCTGTGGGATTGCTTGAGGAAATGTACAATGGAACATCCCTGTGGACAACTCTATAGATGCTTTTCTCTAGATGATCTAGCAACCATTCACCAACATATTATTCAGCTGAATTGGAAAACTAAGTGTACAAAAGCTTGTACATAATTGTTTACAGCAGCTTTTAGCCATAGCTATTTACTTGGAGAGCCACTAAGATATCCTTCAATCCAGCCCTGGATAAGCAAATGGCAATACATTTACACAATGGCACATTTTCCAGCAAAAGCAGAAAAATAGACTATCATGCTACAGAAAGACATCCAGAAGCCTAAGTGCTTTACTGTTAAGTGAAATAAACAGTCTACCAAAACTACATACTATACAATTGTAATCATAAGATTTGCTAGCATACACAAAACTACAGGGATGCATGTTAGGATTAAAAACTCCCTCACAACCTTTTGTTTTTGTTTTTGTTGTTTGGTTCCCACTTGCAGAAAAAAACATGGCCAATATGATTGGGTTAAACTGACTTTTAAAAATGATAGAGCTGCCGGGTCCCAGTGGCTCATGCCTATAATCCTAGCTACTCAGGAGGCTGAGATCTGAGGATCGTAGTTCAAAGCCAGCCTGGGCAGGAAAATCTGTGAGACTCATCTCCAATTAGCCAAGAGAAAAATGGAAGTGGCTCTGTGGCTCAAGTGGTAGAGTGCTAGCCTTGAGCTGAAGAGCTAAGGGAAAGTGTCTAGACCCAGAGTTCAAGCCCCATGACCAACAAAAATAAAAAAAGAGCTGCTTTGCTTCTAGATTCTGGATAAACTAGGAAGACATTGGCTTGACCATAGGTATGATTTCTCAGTGAACACTGAAGTGCAATCTTAAACTGATAAATATTTTATAGCTATCAACCATGTTATAAAGAGCTAGTTAGGACATCTCAGAGACGATTTGGCCACACAAAGCACAGTCAATGGACTGAACATTGCCAAGACATGTCATCAAGTCTGCTTTATTTGCACATGAACTTGAATGCAAAAGTTGGTCCTAGATTTAGGCCAGATACACTAAAGGATAGCCAATTAAGTTATAATTTCCCTATAGGATGCATTTTTTCGGTGTCCTCTCACATTTTGTATGAGGTATACTAATATTTAGAATAGAGTTGTTAGGTACAGAACTAGACAAACTAACCAACATGTGAATAGATTATATTTATCCAGAATTCAGACTTCACTAGGAGTCCTGTGTTTTATTTAATACATCTGGTAACCTGACACAAACTTCTAATAGGAGTAGATTGTAGTGATCTAGAATGGGGGACAGCTTCTTCCCCTTATGAAGACAAGGAGGCCAAGGGAAACTCTTTCACCAATTGTTGTGCAATAAATCAACTATGACATCTGAATGAAGCACTGATTGCCTTAATAACCCAGTTGCATGAGATTAAATTTGATGCATTTATAGGACATCCAACGGGTATTTTCAATTGAATTTATACAACCAGTGTGCAGACTTTACAATAAAACGATAGTTATAAAATAATGGATTTCTTGCAGTTTTGTCAAAATACTGGGGAAAGTTGTCTAGAAAGAACATTCATGCATGGGCTGGGAAGGTGGCTCAGTGGTAGAGCGCTTGCCTTGCATGCCTGAGGCCCTGGGTTCGATTCCTCAGCACCACATAAGCAAAAAGAAAAAAAGCCGGAAGTGGCGCTGTGGCTCAGGTGGTAGAGCGCTAGCCTTGAGCTGAAGAGCGGAGGGATAGTGCCCAGGCCCAGAGTTCAGGCCCCACGACCAGACCCCCCCCCAAAAAAAAAGAACATTCATGCAAAGGAAAAGGTACAATTCCTTTAGAAGACACCAATATTAATGGACAGGTCCATAAATAACACATGGCCTACTAAAAGCAAATTATACATCTGATAGATAAATGTGAAGTAAGTTTTATTGTAAATAGACAAAGAATTTTGACATAAAATTTTAGTGAATTGACATAATTGATATTGATTCATATTACATAGTTAAGATCATTATACTCAGTATACAGGATATTTCTAATCAGTATAAATATAGAGAATGTATAGATATATTATTACTAAATGTCTATATTTGCATCTTAGAATATATGTTACATTATATATGTATTAATATCAACAAAGTAATATATTATATAGCTTTATATTGATATAACCCACATCTCTCTAGAGAAATTTTAATAATATTAATTTTCTTATCACATCGGTATTCTAATAAACAGGCATCTTTGGGAAGTGTTGAATAATATAAAGATAAGAGAATTAATATATTCTTTCTAGATCCAGGATAACATTTTAACTCTGTATTACTGAGTTTTTTTTTAGTGTAATCAGTGTAATGTAGCATGTTATAATAACTGTTATTAAGGCCTCTGTAAAATAAGATCATTTTCAAAATACACCCTGCAATCTCCAATACTGTAAAAATATACAGGCAATGGTTAAATTACACCTGATTGGCCATTTAAAAATGTCTCCAAGAGTGATTTCATTTCCTGTCTTCTCATTAAATAAGGTAAAATGAATTTTTATTGAGATTTTACTTTATAGAGATTATATCAATAAAGTTCAGTATGGCTTTCATTGGAATTTTTCATTTCTGAGAGACTTTAAACAAGAAACATCAAAAGCAATAAAACAAATGCCAGCTTCAATATTTGGCCTAAGTTCACCATATTAAAAATGTTATAACCCAACAGTTTTATCTCCAGTAATATATAGTAATGATTTCTTTTAATGTCTCATATTGCAAAGGTGGAAAAAACCAAAACATCTCTAAACTGTATTTGTACAGCCCTAAACATCACCACAGAAAGGCATTATTCATATTTGTAATACAGTTTTATGGCACCAATTTAGCTGGAAGAATGTATATGTATATATCTTTTATGGCACTTTGACTTCAGAGAATTAGATATGACTTGTTTGTGTAATGCTGAGTAAAAAAGATTTTTTTTCCTAGTAGAGAAACTTGCTATTAAGAATGCTTAATCTTGCAGGAAGACATGGATCCTGATTCTAACAGGAATCGCATCTCAGAGAAGGCAATATTGGGCTTGGAAATAGATGGGGGAATAGTGGTGAAATGTGAGACCCATTTCCAAGTGATGTTATGAGGAAGGGGGAAATAGAGGAGCAATTTATCAGACCACCAAATGCGTTTTCAGCCACACAACAAATACTTAGATAGAGCTATAATCATTAGCAATTCTCTCATTCTTTGCTGCCCTTACTTTTATGGTTTATTATGGCTATAAAAAAAAATTCTGCCTTCTCTGGGTGTTAGGCCTGAACTACAGGAGATGAGCTGAGAACATGGGCTACTGTAACTGAGCCAGGCACTTTTCTTTTGGATTTATATATTTTTATGGTCATTGGAAACACAGGAGTCTTTATTATTGGCTCTGAGGGAGTCCTATACCTCGGTTTCTATTTATTTATTTATTTATTTATTTATACATTTATTTCACTCTATTGCAAGAACCTATTTCCTCCATTTATTCTGTGTGGCTCTTAAGTCTTGTCAAAGAAAAAAGACAAGAGGATTCCTCTCTACTCTCAAACACACTGTATAATCTGTCTTACGAGAAGCAAACAAACAAACAAACAACAAACAAATTAGGTTCTTTGTTGATACCCAATGTATCAAGTCATTCAGACATCATAGGGTCCTTTGATAGTACAGTTCTTTCTGCCCAAATTATGCTTCCCTAGATAGGCCTACTGCTAGCTTAGTCAAGGAGTAAGTTGTGTTTATTGCTCATTTGAATACCTTCCATTCAATTAGCTTTTCTGGTCTTCTGGGTTATTTTGTCTCCTTTTTTTGTATAAGTATTTACATATGCAAAATTCAAAACTATCCAAGAATATAAACTCAGAGAAGTTTTGCTCACATCTTATTATTTTGATGCATTACAAACTATTCCTAAGGTAACTATATTTTTATTATTTCTGATTTCTTCTTAGTTTTTCATTTTTAAACTTACAAATATAAGCATATATATATATATATATATGTATCTTTTAATGTATCCTGGGTTTTTGTCTGAAACATTTAGCATAATTATATAAGCTATGGACTTGTTCTTTTTCCACTATCAAATCATTGAAATAATTTTCATTCTTTCAAGTTTTCATTTCTATTTTTATATCTGCATATTTCAGTGACATTCTGCACCACAGGGCCTGATGCTAATGTCACAATTAAGTTTGTCTATGTTGCTTCATACTAATAGAGGCATATATTCAGGAAATTTTTAGAAGTTTTACAAAATAAAAGGTACTCCCATTGGGGAAGTTAGTTTCTATATATGCAGGGTCATTTGGTGACATTTTTCTGATGTGTTATAGGATAAATAGTTTATTATGTCATTTATTATGGATTCTTTGAGAGAGCAAACACAGATATCTGAAATGCAAGAAAATTCAAAATGTCCATTGTAATAAAATGTGAAAAACGTAACACAATTTTCAATAGGACAGTAAATTAAAAAAACGTACATTTATCTATAAGAAACATGGAGGGATCTTAGAAATAATAGTGTTGGATGAAAAGAGCTAAAAATGCATGAGACCATAGTGATATAATGGCATTTTTATGAGAAAACTGGAAGAGAGCACACCCAGCCCTCTATATTTTAAATTGTGTTATCTTTAGTCATCTTTTATTTTATTTTATTCTATTTTTATTTTTTTGTCAGTCGTGGGGCTTGAACTCTGGGCTTGGGCACTGTCCCTGTGCTCTTCAGCTCAAGGTGAGCGCTCTACCGCTTGAACCACAGCGCCACTTCCGGTTTTTACTACTGGTTTATTGGAGATAAGAGTCTCACAGACTTTCCTGCCCGGGCTGGCTTTGAACCTCAATGCTCAGATCTCAGTCTCCTGTGTAGCTAGGATTACAGACATGAGCCACCAGCGCCCAGATTTTAGTTATCTTTTCTGTAAAAAGTTGGGACATAGAAAATACAACATTGTAGCCGGGCGCTGGTGGCTCACGCCTGTAATCCTAGCTACTCAGGAGGCTGAGATCTGAGGATCGTGGTTCAAAGCCAGCCCGGGCAGGAGAGACCGTGAGACTCCTATCTCCAATAAAACCACCAGAAAACCAGAAGTGGCGTTGTAGCTCAAGTGGTAGAGGGCTCACCTTGAGCTGAAGAGCTGAGGGACAGTGCCCAGGCCCAGAGTTCAAGCCCCACGGCTGACCAAAAAAAAAAAAAAAAAAAAAAGAAAATACAACATTGTGAACAGTGAATACCTTTAGTGGAGGCAGGAGTTAGATGAAAACAATTTAGGAGTTTCATAATCATATATTTCTTAAATTCATGATGTGTTTATCTGTCAGTTTCATTGTTAAGCTTCATAATTTCTATATTTTCTATATTTTCATAATTTATATGTTTTCTATATTAAGAAAAGCCAGTCTCCTTTTGAAGAAGATGAAATGTATAAAATGATTACATATCTGTAAAATAAAATTTAGAACAAAACAATACATAAAGGTAGAGAAACAGAAAAACAAAATGTTCAGTGGAGTCGCCTGTGCTTGTGGATATAGCTGAAGAGGAAGAAAAGTCTGTGCACTAATACTCTTTGTACATCTTCAGATAGAAGAAATTTTGGTGTATAAAACTCTCATTACACATACAAAATTCTAGATAAATTTAATCTCAATGTGAATTAGAACGTTTGTCTGCAAGACATCGCAGGAAAAAAAAATCTTCATGAACTTAGAGTAATCATTGTTGTCCTAAGCAAGAAAACATTTATAATTAGGGAGAAAATACAATTGGAAATACTCATCTATCAAAATTTAGGACCAGGCCCAGAGTTCAAGCCCCACAACCAACAAAAGAAGAAAGCAAGAAGGAAAGAAAGAAAAAAGGAGGAAAGAAAGAAAAAAGGAAGGAAGGAAGGAAGGAAGGAAGGAAAGAAAGAGAGAAAGAAGGAGAGAGAGAAAGAAAGAAAAGGAAAGGAAATATTGTTCCTGATTGTATTCAAATCATTGGTACTTCTTATTCTGAAAGATATTCTAATGTATAAGCCAAACCATTGGACTCTTCTCTTTCTCACAAACATGTCGATTCTATGTTCAGAGAAAGAAAATAAATGATCAAAATCTGATCAGACTTGACTACATCTGCCACTGTGATCCATGTCACCAAAATCTGCACAATAATTTGTACATCTCCATTTATTCTTTGTTTCTCTCAGTGTCCCCTTACTGGCCATTGAATCTTAAGCCAGAATCTTCACAAAGTTACTGAAGAGTGGAATTTCCTGCTTAGAAACGTCCATCGGCATTCCAGCACACTCCTAGTAAAAGTCACAATCGTGCATGGCCACTTCCAAGGCTCTGAGAACATAGCCTTTATTAATTCTCTCTGTTCCCTTCGTGTGGCTCTCACATCTTTCATTGTATTGCAGACATCTTGGCTTCTTTATCTTTCCAACAGCGACTCATCATTGTTTTGCTCGAGAACATCCAGCATTTCTTCTCTTCCTAACATGCTCTCCCTGAAGCCTCTGCAGTGACATCTTGTATATCTCTTAAATGTTCTTGCATCTGTTCTCAAAAGTCACTTGTCTTGGCTGCTTCAGAATGATTTACACACACACACTTTTCCACGTTATTCTTGTCCATGATAACTATCAACTTTCAACATGTGACATAACTTTCAATCTACTTCTGCCTTCCTCCACAGAATGAAAGCTCCATGCAGGTAGGGAATTTTACCAGTTTATCCTTGTTCCTAAATTATAATGATAGTGTATTAATAACTAGTGAGAAATAGATATTTAGGTGGTCAATCAAATACATAGAAATGTGTTGTCTGTAAACTCACTGGGCTTAATGCTTATGCTTCATGCCTAGAAATGATCTTAATTCCAGACTATAGAATATAGCTCTATCAGGACCAATATTGGTCAGTAGAATATGCTAAAAATTAAAACAATGTATGTTATCATGTACCTCAATTTCCTCTGATACTAGAAAGTCTCCAGGATTTTCATAAGAATTTCATAATAAAAAGACAAAAGATTGAGGAGTTTTTCAAGGATACAATGAAGGAAAACCAAAGTTTATTTGTAGGATTAAAGCCATAAAAAGAATAGTCTAGTAAATCAAGTTTTCAGTTTATAACAGGATTGTGATAATGTGGATTTAATTTATTTCCCCTGACTGTCTATTAGGTGCCACCCTCTGTTCTAGGTAAGGCTGGTATAATGGAAAATGACAGAATATCCTTATTTTCCTGAAAGCTATGTTTTGGGAGAACTCTGTGAACAATGTGGGGAACATGGACTACTATTTGTAAAATAAATCATTTGTGCCAGCAATTGGAAAACGTTTCTAGCCATAAAATGATCCTCCTTTAGTTTATATGCCTAATGTAGTAATATTGTGAAGTATTATCCTCCAAGGCTGTGTGTGTGTATGTGTGTGTATATGCATCACACACACATACACATCCAGTCACACACACACACACACACACACACACACACACACACACACACACATGAACTTGACAGTTGAGAAACTATATGGACTGAGCTTTCATGGAGACAGTTACGTAAAAACCATCTTCCATGGACCCAGATATTTCATTTGGAAAATAGCTCCACTTAAAAACCATCTCCCTAGAGCTCATAATGCTGATATAAAAAAAATCTCCCTGTCTCAGAGAAACTTGAAAAGTAACAAGCAATTCATCACCCTTCACTGAGAGGGTCACCAAGCAAACGATCGCAGAGGCCTAGGGGCCGCGCCTTCCAATCTCGTTAGAAAGGTTCCTCAAGGAGACCCTGTCACAGGCCGGGCACCACAAGCTGGAAATGTGACTACAACCAGGTTTCCTTGACAGCACGCGAGAGGAAGAAAGCCTTTCACTGAAATCTCAAAGGTTAGAAAATGGATTTTGAAGTCAAAGACATGGCGTGGGTAAAACTTTCTTTAACTCTCTTGCCGTATGAATCAGTACATATTGGGGTCACTGGACATCTCACTCCTCAAAAGGAAGACAAACCAAGTACTTTTAAGAAATAAGAGTGTGTGTATATATGTATATGTAATGTGTATCTAGTTTTATTATTACTGTGACTATTGTTATTGGTGCTTGCCGTTTATTATGTGGCTGGTACAACAAGAAAACTGTTTTTTCAAATAAATGGGATATGTTTAGTTGGTACCAGTCTGTGTCAATCTCTTCTTTGCATTTCCAGCAAGCAAACAGATGCTTTCAATTCTGTCCCCTGAGATCCCAGATTTTAGGTATGTGGATGTGTAAAAAGGTTTAGAACACAATAGCCATGGGTTTAAACATAAATTGTTGCTATTACAAGTGTCTGTGAATGTCTGGTCTTTTGAGAGCCACGGGAATGTAAGCTATTGCTTAGGCCACCAAGTTTACATTCTTTAAGAGGTAATATTTTGTAAATGAAGAAAGAAATTCTTTCTGGGGTTATCATAAAGGGTAATAGATTTCGACCATATCATAATCTTGTCATTCTATCATGAAATTTCTTGGTGAGTTTGTACATTATAGCTAAATACTTTACAAAAGGCAGAGGAAGAATGACAGCAAAAGGAAGCCCTAAGCTCTTTTGGTCAACTGGCAATTCTGTGTGTGTGTGTGTGTGTGTGTGTGTGTGTGTGTGTGTGTGTGTGTGTGTGTGTGTGTGTGTGTCTCTGTGTGTCTGTGTGTCTGTGTGCATGCACACACATACACATGTGCTTGGGGGTTTTAGAATTACAGAGACAAACACTCTGGGAGCAAAAAGCTCCCAGCAGTTAAAGAAGCAAAATGTGCAAATAAATATTAACCAGTTTTCTTTTGTATACTTTCAGTGAGCAGATTTTGCTAGCCACAGATCAAGCTTCTTAGAAGGACTCAAGTCCTAAGAGACCGTAATTAAGCGTTCTGCTGTTTTATTACAGAACTTCAAGTTCTGATATTCAATACCTACAAAATATTTTTGAGCTGGTTTTATGTGAATGGTACACTGTTTGCATAAAACATTCAGTAAGTCGAAAAAAATAGAGAGAAAAACAGAATGCGATTTTATTGCCTTTTTATTTCCAAGATAATATGCCAAAAGAGACCAATTTTAATGCCATTACATTGCAAACCATGTCTTTTCTGGTTCTGCTCTGCTTTGAGCAGCTTCATGGGATTTACATTGGCATCCTTGCTTTGTAGGCATTTGCATAATCTCTATTTAAATTTGTACCATACTTGTTGACTATGGGGCTAAAAGGGTATTGCAGAAAGCCAAGAACTGATTGTTATTATATAATACATTTTCTGACACAAACGTTTAGTCCCTTGCTTTTTGTTTGGCAAATGTGAATTTTTGCTCTGAGGCCTGAGAGAAAATAGAGCATCCTGAGCCTTCCACAATTCTCTCATTGGTTGCTAGTCTCTCCTTGAAGGTAGAGTGAAGATCTTCAGGGCTGGCAGGATGATGGATCTGAAGACAATATGCAAAGAAGATGGTCCCACCTATTCCTCCAAACCCTGCTAGGGAACATAGGTGGCTCAGCATTTGGGCAGGTCAAAAACTTTTGCATTGTTCTTTGTCCTTTCTTTGCATTTTTTTCTCTTTTTATAATTGTTATTGTAAAGGCAGTGTACAGAGTAGTTAAGGTTACATAAGTCAGGTAATAAGTACATTTCTTTTTGAACACTGCCAACTTTTCTCTTATTTTATCCATTTTTTCCCACCTAGCCCTCTTCCCCAAAAAGTTGTTCACTTCAGTTTCAACATAGTCTACCTCTGCTGCATTGGTTCACCATTTGTCCCACCATTTCTGTGTCCCCCTTACCCTCCACAAAACAAATAAATTTACATACAAGACAAATGTACAGAAAACTGAAACATTAACAAATGGGGGAAAAAGCAAAAATACTCTTGTTTCCATTTCTTGGAGTTCATTTTGAAAAATATCACTTTATATGATCATATGTACATAGCTATTGAGCCTTTGTGATCCTCTCCTAAGAATATCCTCCTTTGCTCTCATTGCATGAATGTATAGAGTCCTGTATAATTTATCCTGTGTGTTTTTGCTTGTAGATTTATAGGCTCATTTGAGTTACATATAACAAATGAGGGAAATCATACAACCTATGTTTCCTTGGGTCTCACTTATTTTGCTTAAATATTATTTGCTTCCACGTTTTTCCTTTTCCTTATGAGTGGTACAGTATCATTCTTTCTGATATATACATATATATATGATGTGATATATATAATGTGATTTCATATGTATATATATATATATATATATATATATATATATATATATATATATATCCCATTTTCTTGATCCATTGGTCCAGTGAGGGACATCTAGGTTGATTCTATATCTTGACTATTGTAAACAGTGCTGCAGTGAACATAAATATGCTGGTAGCTTTATTGTGGCCTTGTTTGTGGTATGTTGGATAAATGCCCAGGAGTGGAATTGCTGGGTCATAAGGAAGCTCTATGTTTAGTATTTTGAGGGACCTCCATACTGCTTTCCAGAGTAATTGAAAAAGTTTGCATTTCTACCAACAGTGTAGCAGCGTTCCCTTTGGCTGCATGCCTGAGAGTATCTGTTATTCTATTTTTTGTTTTGTTTTGTTTTTTTTGTTTTATTTGTTGTTGTTGTTCTTCTTCTTTGTTGATCATAGGTCTTGAACTCTGGGCCTAGACACTGTCCCTCAGCTCTTCAGCTTAAGATGAGCACCTCTACCACTTGAGCCACAGCACCACTTAAGGTTTTCTGAGTGGTTTATTGAGCTAAGAGTCTCACAGACTTTCCTGCCTAGGCTGGCTTTGAACCATGATCCTCAGATCTCAGCTTCTTGAGTAGGATTACAAGTGTGAGCCACCAGTGCCTGGAAGCATTTGTTATTCTTAGTTTCCTTGATAATGGCCAGTCTAACTGGGGTGAGGTGGAAACTAAATGTTTTGATATGCATTTCTTTATGACCAGAGATGTTGAACATTTTTTTCATGTGTCTTTAGGCCATTCTTATTTCTTCTGAGAATTCTCTCTTTATGTCTTTAACCCATTTATTAATTGGGTTGTTGTTCCTTTGAGGGTTTATTTTGGGGGCCTTAATATTTTTGAGCTCTAAGCATACTTTAGATTTGAGGTCCTTGGCTGATGCTAGGAAGCAAAGATCTCCCTTTCTGTGGGCTTTCTATTTATCTTGCTAGCTATGTCCTTTGTCATTCAGAAACTCTTCAGTGAAGACTTACGTTTGTTTTTTTTAATTTGGCATGATTCTGGATCATTACTTAGGAAGTTTCAATTTGTGCTAAGGAGTCCTAGTGTGTGTCTTAGCTCTTCCTGTAATATTTTCATGGTATCTGGTCTTACATTGAGGTCTTTGATCCATTTGGAATTGATTCTGGTGCAGGGTGATATATAAGAATCTAGTTTTAGTTTTCTCCATGTGTATAGTCAATTCTGCAGGCTCTAATGGTTGAAGAGACTGTTTTTCCTCCATCCTATGTATTTAGCTCCCTTATCAAATATTAGGTGGCGATAGGTCTGTGGGTTCATTTCTGGGTCTTCTGTTCCGCTCCAATGATCCTCAGGCCTATTCCTCAAGCTGTATTTTATTACTATGGCTTAGTAATAGAGTTGAAGTTTGGTATTGATATTCTTCCAACAACCTTTCTGTGGAGGATTGTTTTAGCTATTCTGGGTCTTTTATTACTCCATAAGAATTTTTGGATTTCTTTCTCTGTATCATTGAAAAAATGTTGTTGGGATTTTTGATGGGTATTGCACTGAATTTGTTGATAGCTTTGGGCAGAATTGGCATTTTCAAGACGTCATTGCTTCCATTCCAGGAACATGGAAGTTTTTTTTCCATTTCCTTAAGTCTATTTTAATTTATTTCTCCAGAGTTGTAATTTTTTTATTATAGAGGTTCTTCACATATTTGGTTAAGTTTGTTCAGACACTTCTGCTTTTACATCTTAGCCCCCAAATTTCCGTCTTTTAATTTTTCTAAAGGAATGGCACATCGCTTTGTTATCCCTCTTCCTAAACAATATTTATAGTCCTGTTGGCCCTGAATGACTACTGGATATCCGAAATTTGTGAACAACTTCATGTTACAAGGTCTTTTTTTTTTTGTGAACATACTGTACAGAGGGATTACAATTACATGGGCAAGATAATGAGTACATTTCTTATCAAGCACTGTAGCCTCCTCCTTTGTTTACCCTTCACATCCCTTCCCAGCCTCCCCCCACCCCCTCAGGAATCTCTTCTGTGTTTATCTGGGACATTTACAGTGTCTAAATGTTCCAAAGATCCCAGCTGCCAGTATTTTAAGTCATCCAGGAAAGCGATAACCAAGGACATTTTTGCCTCCCAGACTGCTAAGTCCCCAAGCCCTTGTTTTTGATCCAAAATGATGTACACAGCATTGTACACCAGTTCTATGCTAGCATGTGTCAGCCTTACATTTCTGTGGTGGCCTCTACATCGATGCATTCATCCACACACATATTTATTGAGTGCTTATGATATGTAATCATAGGCATTATTACCATTAAAAAAAGGGCCAGCTTTTTCCATTCCTTTTGCTTCTAACACATATGCTATATGACTTTGGGTCAGCTACTTGATGTCTTCCTGTCTCAGTTTTGTTTACTTTAAAAATGAGAATAAAAGTGTGTTCATGTTATTTATAGTGATGAATGAGATTGGGAAAGCAATGCTTAGACAAATAGTAAGTACTTAGCAAAAACTTGTTTTTCTCTGTCAAGTATTTGCTATAACCTTGATACTTAAAGCATAATAGAAGGTTTTTAGAAATACCAATGACTGGCTTCAACCCCATGACACCCCCATTTAAATTATCTAAATTATAACTATTACTGGATTTCAGAAGTTTTCTTTAAAAATGTAATTATATTACATTATTATTATTACATTAATTATATTACATTATATTATAGTATATATGTATATGTATATAATAGACAAAAACTATTATACAAATGAATGTGTATATATTTATATATATATATGGTGTACAAATATGTACCTTACATCATGTTTATATGATACTTGTATTTACTTATATATAGTATATAAATGTTATTTATAAACCATATAACTACATAATTATACTTATGTACATATGTATTATATAATTTATTATATATATTTCTATCATGTAGAAATATATATTTCCTTACATACATTTATATGTACTTACACATATATTTTATATATACTTATATATTTATGCAGTATAGAAAGACATATTCACATATACAATATCTTTTGCATGCTTTACAAAGTTGAGCAAATATATTGGTGGAATAGACCTTCACTATAGTGGTATTGTCTGTAATCTTTCCAAGTGTTATGTATTTTTAATTTTATTTTATTATTTTATTGTTAACAGAACTGGGTATAAACAAGTCCTTTCACAATTTAGTCTAGAGCTCCAATAAATGAGCCATACCCTAGGCCTACTCTTTGTTGCTCACTTTGGAGATAAAACCTGATTAACTTTTCTGCCCAGGCTGCCCTCAAAATGTCTATGATCATCCACATCTCAGCCTCCTTAGTATCTAGGATTAATGACATAAGCCACTAGCACTCAGTCTATATTTTCATCTATTTCTTTTACTCTAGAAATAGGTAGAAATTGAAAGAATGAAAATAAGTCAGCAGACTTCAGATTACATTAGGATTTATACACTTTTATAATACTTATATTTACACAGAGATACTTTATATGAAATATATAAACCCATAAACATAAGTAAGCATAATTACAAGATAAAATTATATGTTGTAGTTAATTCTAGTGGAATATAAGACTGTGAATGCATCTTCTATACACTGAGATTACAAAATAATCATATAAAATATCTGCCTTCATGTAGTATTCAAATATATGAGCTCTGGATGACTATGGATATACATGCCTGGAATCCCCTCACTTGAGGATTCCAGGAGAAGACATGTTGAATCTGAAGCCAGCCTGAACTACACAGTAAGAAACTGTCTCAAAAACAAACAAACAAAAACAGAAGCAAAAAGAAACAAATAAACAGGGACCTTATACTATTGAGCTCTATTATCATAAAGCGACACCTTCATGTAAATATCCAATAACTCAAAGAATAAATCACATAGGAAAGATTCCGTTTTTGCACCTACAAAGTAAGATAGCTATTTGATTCTCTTCAGCAGCTGAACTACTTTAGTCATGAAAACATATTCAGTGATGTAACTTCAGAATTCATGTAATGAATATGATTATTCTCTATCATTGAATATCAAGATTTTTAATAAGCTTTTATATAGCACTTCATAACAGGTGTTACCCGAGGAGACATTTTACAAGAGGGAAATTTGAATATAATCAATTTATTCAAAAATGTATTGTCTTTGTGGCTGTATTCATGGGACCATGCAGTTGTAGAAGATTGTATATTCCCTATAAACATAAAACCATGAGGAATGATCTATGACACTATAATTCATATCTCTATGCTGATCTAAAATGGTGAATTTCAGTATGATGCTTCTAAATACTTCTAACATGCAGGCCCCAGATACAGAGACAGAATTATGAACACGATAACATTTATTAAATATAGCCCCAACAGCTCATACAAATGTGGATTGGAAGACATCTTCACATCTCTCACATCTCTAAGCTTCAGCTTTCATTGTGTAAAATCAAACTCAAAAATAATTGAACTCTTTATTCATTGTCTAATTCATACTATGAACACAACCTCACCTCAGGAGTATTCTGGTTTTTGCTAGAAGAAATTATATTAGAAGTTGGAAGTTACATTCTTTAGAATTATTACACAGTTGAATCCTCTCTAATTTGGGGTGAGCCATTCAACTAGCACTGCTTTATGTCTTTATTCCTAAGGATAAAAGTGAAGAGGGCGAAGGCCTAGCCCACAACTTGACGTACAAAGCTATCGCTCTTAGGAATTAGAATTGAAAAGAAAGATTGAGGTAAAATGCAATGAACACCATTTGTGACATAGAAATGAGGCTAAATTTAGAAAAGTATTTTCGAAATGTTGGTTTCCTCCTGAAACGCAATTAAACCTACTGGGAAAAATGATAGACCAGTATTGAGGTTCAAGAGGGTTTTGTTTTGTTTTAGGTCTGAGATCAGAACTCAAACTCAGTACCTGACACTTTTAATCCTTGTCTAGTGGACTACCAACTGAGCCACATCTCCAATTCCAGGTTCCTGGGCTTGAACCACCACCATCATCACTACGATTGTCATCTCTGAAACGTTTCTTTAACTATTTTCTTCTAATCATCTAGTAATCTAAAAGTATAATACCATAGATGGGACTACATCTTATTTCTTTGGGCTTCCATGACAAATTACCACAAACTGTGTGGTTTATCATATTCTGCCAAACTCTGGTGGTCTGAAATCTGAAACCAAGATGCCCACGGGGCCTTCCTGTCTCCAAAGAGAGCAGGTATTGATCCTTGTTTTCCCCTAGTGCCTGCTTGTCACCCACAAAGCTGACATTTATGGATTCACAGATAAAATAATTCCAATCACAAGACATTATCACTGTAGATCTTCACGTGGTTTCCCCATTGTTCATGCCTCTTGGGGAGAACGCCTCTCCTCTTATAAGGCCATTAGTTATTGCATTCGTCTTTTCTGAACTACGTCTACATAGACCCATTGCTAAATTGGTGCTATTGCAAGGTACTATATTGATATGAAATTTTGAGTGATGCTATCAAACACATACAACATACACATTGTGATGTACATATCCACATAAACATGCTATATATGTATATATACTATATATACACACTACATATATGCATATCTTATATAAATCTTACCTACATATACATGTATGTATGTGTATATATGTTTGTGTTTGTGTGTGTGTGTGTGTGTGTGTGTGTGTGTGTGTGTGTGTGTCAGATTTTTGGCACACCATCCATGATTCACTTTATACTCTCTTGGCACTATGACACCTGCAGAAACATATTATTATTAATGATCTTGGACATGTTTAGTCAAAGAAAGGTCCTTGGTTCAAGTTCAGCCTGCCACTTACTTTTATAAATAGATTTATTTGTATCTAGATATGTCCACTCATTTATGTCCACTGTGTATAGCTACTTCCCTCTTATACCTGCAGAGTAATTGCCACAGAGACTGTTTGGCCCACAAAGCCTGAGCAATTTACTTTCTTGGTCTTTACAGAAAAAAAAAAAATAAAACAAAAATCCCAGGTCTGCTCTTATCATGACTGAGAATTGGATGTAGAGATGTATCTCAGTTCACAGAGTGACAACTTATCAAATAATAGGTTGGCTTTAAGATTTCATAATATTCAGGGTTTTGTCATACTAGGGTGTTCATTACACTGGAACAAAGCAAAGTCAGAGAGGCCAAGTTCATTTCAAGAGGCTGTCTAGGTTGGAGGATGTTTTTAGATTTTATGAGCTTAGATGGAATGGATTAGGGTCAAGGGTTTTAAATAATATCATAAGAAGAAAGCAAATGACTCAAAGCAGGAAGACAGAACGCAAAGTCTGTGTATTTTATTTAAATAGAAAATGGGAAAAATCTGAATTTAGAAAGGCAGGGAAAGCTAAGAAACAAAGATAAGTCCATATGAATCAAATAAATGGTAGTAATAAAAACAATACTATTAACAGCTAGCATTTGTATTTTGGCCACGCATTATTTTTAAGAACTCTCCACATATTTACCTATGCAACCCTGAAACAGAATGAGTTACCTATCATCATAATTACATCAACGTTAAAACTAATCCTTCCTAGCCTACACTATAATCAAATCTTTAAAAGTGATCCTTCATAACAGGCCATTTCTCATCATTTTGTAAATGGGGAAACTGACACCCAAGAAGGCATATACACAGTGTCAGAGATAGTAAAGGTAGAGTAAGCCTAAGATTTGAGGCCAAGATTGATGCTCAAAAGTAGATTGCATCCCATGTTTCCTCAGATTCACAATATGGGGACAGAGAGAAGGGGAGTCGACAAAGCAGAGGAACAAAGGAGAAAAGAAAGAAAGAAAGAGTGAGTGGAGGATGGAGAGACATTCTCTAAAATGAGGCTTCTTACCCCATTTTGTCAGAAATTCCAACTAAAGGGAGAGAGGAAGACATAAGCTTCATGGTGAGGTTTCTATATGGCATAATCTTTTTCATTCCTAATCAGTGAATAGCACTGCTAAGATTTTGGACTGCTAAGAATTTTAACTGAAATAGAAATGCTCTATCTCACCATCTTTCCCTGAACAGAAGAAAATAAATCATTAGGGTTTCATTCAAAGTATTTATACATATTGAAAATCTGTCTGCTAACCTGATCCTATCTTCTTTTGAAACACTGTTTTTATTTTTTTTACCCAGCTTACATTAATTACAGAAGGGGGAGGGGATGTCATTGTAACATTTCCACACACATTTACAATGTATCCAATTCCTCCCCAACTCCCCCCTTCCCAAAACGATTTCAACAGTTTTCACTGTTCTATTTTCATAGCTGCAAATCATTTATTTCAACAGTATTGGAATTCCTTCATCTTCTACACTACACAATCCCCATGCCCCTCCCCACCTCACTGGACAGGGCCTATTTCTCTTTCCATGATCCCCTATTCCGTATTAACCCAAAGCTTTTAATGAAGTTATTTATGCTGCTTTTGTATGTTCATATGCATATGCAATATATATATGCACATACAAATACTGCACATGTATATGCAATCTATTACATTTATTCACACTCTTTCTTTTCCCTTCCCTGGTTTTCTGCCCTGCCTAATTGGTCCCTTAGTTTGATTCATGTTCTATATTTTCCATACAAACAATTATGTGTATGGATAATATGCATAAAAGAACTTGTGAATATGTGACCTCAAATGGCAAAACGGACTTTGCAGACGTGATTTAGTTTTGGGTCTTGAGATGGAAAGATTGTTCTGGATTACCAGGTGTGCCCAATGTAATCACAAGAGTAATCAGAATATGAGAAAGACTTTTCAAACTTCACCAGGCATGGGGGAGGGGTGTGAGATATAGCCAAAGATAAATGTTGGCCTCTAGATGTTGATAGACAAGAAAAAGGATTCTACATAGAGATTTCAGCTGTTAGCCTTGCTAACACCTTTGTTTCTGCCATGTGAATCTACACGTTTGCTCTCCAGATTGTAAGGTAAAAAGTGACTTTAAGACACTAAGCATATGGTAAACAGAGAGAAAATGAGGCTAACTACCTACCCTACTCCAGGGCCTAGAAAGAAATTTAACATCCAGGCTTCTGTTCGCTAAACACACTTTGGATCCACCATATAACATCTAAGATAAATGTATGATCACTTTTTACAACCCCAAATACACATTTGACCATGACACTTTTTTTTTAATTGGGAAAATACCATACAGAGGGGTTACAATTACATGGGTAAGGTAATGAGTGCATTTTTATCAAGAATTGTTGTCTCCTCCCTTGTTTCCCCTTACCATCCTTTCCCATCTCCCTCCTACCACCCCCCCCCACCTCATGCCAAAGTTGTAATGTTCATTTTCGACATAACATCTTGTACATCTCATTGTTGCAATGGGTCCATCTGTATCTCTATTTAAACATTTTGTTTTTTCTCCTCCCCTCCCCAAATTATACCAACAACAAATACAGTGAAAACAGGGGTTATACCGTGGAGGAAGGACCTACAAAGCAACAAAGTCATCATCTTATAAATATGTTAGACACAATAGCAAGAGAGAGAAAACATTTGAGTCCTTAACTTGGGGTTCATTTTGCTTAACATCAACTTATCTGACCATTTCTGTTTGTCTCAGACATATACTAGTTATTGCAAATAAGGTAAACCATAGGACCTATGTTTCTTTGGGATTGGATTATTTCCCTTAATAGAATTTTTCCAAGTCTTTCCATTTCCTAACAAATGGGACAGTGTCATTCTTTCTGATGGAAGCATAGAATTCCATTGTGTATATGTATCACATTTTCTTGATCCATTCATCTACTGAGGGGCATCTGGGTTGGTTCCATATCTTAGCTATGGTAAATAATGCTGCAATAAATATAGTTGTGCTGGTAGCTTTAGTGTGGTTTTGTTTGTGATCATTTGGGTAAATACCCAAAAGTGGGATTGCTGGGTCATAGGAGAGCTCTATGTAGAGTCTTTTGAGGAGCCTCCATACTGCTTCCCAAAGTGGTTGAACAAGTTTACACTCCCCCAACAATGCAGTAAGGTTCCCTTCTGTCCACATCCCCTCCAGCATCTGTTGTTATTAGAAATCTTTATTATAGCCATTCTAAGTGGGGTGAGGTGGTATCTCAGTGTTGTTTTAATTTGCATGTGTCTACTGGCCATCCTTTCCTCTTCAGAGAAGTTTCTCTTTAAGTCTTTAGTCCACTTATTTATCAGGCAGTTGTTTCTTTGAGGATTTGTTGTTGGGGGATTTAATTTTTTGAGTTCCAAGTATATTTTAGATATGAGACCCTTGTCTGTTGTATGACTAGTGAAGATCTTCTCCCAATCTGTGGGCTTTCTATTGAACTTGCTAGCTATGTCCTTTGCCATACAGAAGCTCTGCAGCTTCATGCAATCCCATTTGTCCAACCTTTCTTTGATTTGTTGTGTTTCTGAGTCTCTTTTAAGAACATTTCAGCCTGTGCCAAGGAGACCTAGGGTTTCTCTTATTCCATCCTGTAATGTTTTCAGAGTGTCTGCTTTGACTCTGAGGTCTTTGATCCATTTGGAGTTGATTCTGGTGCAGGGTGATATATAAGGATCTTCCTTTAGTTTTCTACAAGTGATTAACCAATTTTGCCAGCACCATTTACTGAAGAGGCTGTCTTTTTTCTATTCTATTTTTTTAGCTCCCTTATCGAAGATTAGATGGCTATTTCTGGGTTTTCAATTTTATTCCATTGGTCCTGAGGTCTCTTCTTGTGCCAGTACCAAGCTGTTTTGATTACTATGGCTTTGTAGTAGAGTTTGAAATTTTGTATTGATATTCCTCCAGCAGTGTTCTTTCTGTTAAGGATCATTTTTGCTATTCCAGATCTTATATTGTTCCATTTGAATTTCTGGATTGCCTCTTCTATTTCCTTGAAGAATGAGGTTGGAATTTTGATAGGTATCACATTGAATTTGTAGATAGCTTTGGGAACTATTGCCATTTTCATGATGCTGATCCTTCTAATCCAGGGGCATGGGAGGTTTTGGCACTTTCTGTTTTGATTTCCTTTGTCAAGTTTTTAACGTTTTCATTATAGAGATCCTGCACTTCCTTGGTTAAGTTAATTCCTAAGTATTTTATTTTTTGTGGGCCTATTACAAATGGAGTTGCTTTCCTGATTTCAGCCACGCTTTTCTCATTGTTGGCATGCAGAAAAGCCATTGATTTTTAAAAATTTTTTTTAATTGTATTTTATTTTATTTGAGACCATACTGTACAGAGGGGCTACAATTACATGGGCAGGATAATGCATACATTTCTTACCAAGCATTGCAGCCAACTCCTTTGTTTACCCTTCACTTCCCTTCCCCGCCTCCCCCCTCCCCCCACCCAATTGATTTTTTAAAATTTTTTTAATAAAAATACCGTACAGAGGAGTTACAATTACATGGGCAAGATAATGAGTACATTTCTTATCAAGCATTGTTGCTTCCTCCTTTGTTTCCCCTTCCTATCTCTTCCCATATCCCTCCCTTTCCCCCCCCCCCACCCCTGCCAAAGTTGTAAAGTTCATTTTTGGACATAACAACTTGTACATCTCATTGTTGCAATGGGTCCACCTGTATCCCTATTTAAATGATTTGTTTTTTTTTTCCCTTTCCCTCCACCAATTATACCAAAATCAAATACAGTGAAAGCAACAAAGAAATCATCATAAATATGTTAAAAAAACAATTGCATGAAAATAAAAAACATCTGAATATTTATCTTGGGGTTAATTTCACCTAACATCAACATATCTGACCTTTTCTGCTTGTCTCAGACATTGATTTTTTGAGGATTAATTTTATACCCTGCTACTTTGCCAAAGTTTCGAATCAGCTTGAGTAATTTGAGAGTGGAGTCCGTGGGATTCTTTTTTTTTTTTTTTTTTTGTCCCTTTCTTCTTTTTTTTTTCTTTTTTTTTTTAATTGTGAAAATACTGCGTGGGATTCTTTAAATACAGGATTGTGTCATCTGCAAAGAGGGAGAGTTTTACTTCATCTTTCCCTGTTTGGATCCCTTTTATGTTTGCATCTTGTCTTATTGCTGTAGCTAGGCATTCTAACACTAACTTGAAGAGAAGTGGAGAGAGTGGACATACTGTCTCTTTCCTGAGTTAAGAGGAAATGGTTTTAGGTTTTCACCATTAAGTATAATGCTGGCTGTAGGTTTGTCATATACAGCCTTTATTGTATTGAGGAATGTTCTCTGGATTCCTAGTTTTTCCAGAACCTGCATCATAAAGGGGTGTTGGATCTTATCAAATGTTTTTTCTGCATCTATTGACATAACCATGTGGTTCTTATCCTTGCTCTTGTTGATGTGATGAATTATATTAATTGATTTGTGTATATTGAACCAGCTTTGCATCCCTGAAATGAATCCTGTTTGATTGTGGTGTATGATTTTTTGGGTGAATTGTTGAAGTCGATTGGCTAAAATTTTGTTGAGAAGTTTTGCATCAATGTTCATCAAAGAAATGGGTCTATTGTTCTTTTTCTTTGATGAGTCCCTGCCTGGTTTGGGGATGAGGGTTATGATGGCTTCATAGAATGAATTCAGCAGTGTACTTTCTCTTTCAATTTCACTGAAGAGGTAGAGGAATATTTGTGTGAGCTCTGCTTTGAAGGCTTTGTAGAGTTCCATTGTAAATCAATTTGGTCCTGGGCTTTTCTTAGATGAGAGGACTTTTATTGCTGTTTCTATTTCAATGCTTGACATGGGCCTTTTAGGATGGTTTAATTTATCTTGGGTTAGTTTCAGCATGTCGATATTTGCTAGGAAAAGATCCATTTTGCCAAGTTCTCAAACTTATTAGCATAAAGGTTTGAGAAGTATTCCCTTACAATGTTTTGAATCTTGATTGTTTCTGTGGTGATATTTCCATTCTCATCTCTGAGTTTATTTATTTGGGTGTGTTCTCTTCTTTTTCTGATAAGATTTGCTAAGGGTCTGTCAATTTTGTTAATTTTTTTGAAGAACCAACTCTTTGTTTTGTTGTTCTTTCTATAGTTTTTTTTGGATTCTAATTCATTTAATTCTGATTTTATTTTATTTCTTTCTGTCTACTGGATTGGGTTTTATCTTGATGCTCTTTTTCAAGGAAGTTCAGTTTTCTCATTAAATTGTTGGTTTCAAATCTCTGCAATTTATTGATGTAAGAACTCAGAGCTATAAACATGCCCCTGAGTACTGCCTTTGCTGTGTCCCAGTGTATTCATCTTTGTTGAATATCATGAACCTTTGAATTTCATTTCCAATTTCTTCCATGACCCACTGGTGATTCAACAGTGTGTTGTTCAGCCTCCATGTGTTACAGGACTTTCTTTGGTGGCTTTTGGTGTTGAGTTCTAATTGTATTCCCTTGTTGTCTGAGAGAATGCAAGGTATAACTTCAATGTTTCTGAATTTGGACAAGTTTGCTTTGTGACCTAAAATGTGGTCTATTTTGGAAAAAGTTCTGTGTGCTTCTGAGAAAAACATATATTATAATGCTGCTGGTGAAATATTCAGCAGATGTCTGTTAAATCTAGTTGATCTATGCAGTTGTTTAGATCTGCGGTTTCTCTGTTGAGTTTTTGCCGAGTTGATTTATCTAGTGGGGATAGTGGTGTGTTAAAGTCCCTAACAATTAATTGGAACTATGTGAGATTTGAGGGAAAGTAATGTTTCTTGGATAAGTTTGGGTGCTCCGTTGTTTGGCGAATAGATATTTAGAATTGTAATATCCTACTGAAGGAGACGTCCCTTAATTAGTATGTAGTGACCTTGTTTTTTTTTTATATTTTGTGAACATACTGTACAGAGGGGTTACAATTACATGGGCAAGATAATGAGTACATTTCTTATCAAGCATTGCAGCCTCCTCCTTTGTTTACCCTTCACATCCCTTCCCAGCCTTCCCCCCTCCCCCCCACCCAATCCTCCACCACCACCACCCCCCCAGCACCAAAGTTGTAAAGTTCATTTTCGACATGACAACTTGTACTCTCATTGTTGCAGCGGGTCCACATGTATCCTTAAATGACTTGTTTTTCCCCATGTCCTCCACAAGTTATACCGACATCAAATATAGTGAAAGCAGTGGTTATACTGTGGGGGAGGGACATACAAAGCAACAAAGAAATAATCTTATAAATGTGTTAGAAACAAATCATGAAAGAAAAAAACATTTAAATACATATCTAAGGGTTCATTTTCCTAACATCACATTATCTGACCTTTTCTGCTTGACTCATACATACACTAGATATTGCAAATAAGGGAAACCATGGGACCTATGTTTCTTTGGGCTTGGCTTACTTCACTTAATATAATTTTTTCCAAGCCTTTCCATTTCCTTACAAATGGGGCAATGTCATTCTTTCTGATGGAGGCATAGAATTGCATTGTGTATATATACCACATTTTCTTGATCCATTCATCTACTGAGGGCCATCTGGGTTGGTTCCATATCTTAGCTATGGCAAATAATGCTGCAATAAATATAGTTGTGCTGGTAGCTTTAGTGTGGTCTTGTTTGTAAACATTTGGGTAAATGCCCAAAAGTGGGATTGCTGGGTCATAGGGGAGCTCTATGTGAAGTCTTTTTGTAGCGACCTTCTTTATCTCTTCTCACTAATTTTAATTTGAAGTCTATTTTATCTGATATTAGGATTGCAACTTCCGCCTTTTTATTAGGGCCGTTTGCTTAGTAGATTTTGTTCCAGCCTTTCACATTGAAAATGTGTTTGTTTTTATGGGAAAGATTTAACTCCTGAAGGCAGCAGATAGAAGGATCTTGGTTTTTAATCCAACTAGACAGTCCATGTCGCTTAATTGGAGAGTTAAGTCTGTTAATGTTTAGAGATAGGACTGAGAGGTATTTGGGAGTCCCTGCCATTTTATCCACCTTCTTGGGGGCTGTGGCAACTGGGTTCTTCCTATGGTTCTTGGATTCTCAGTTTGGGTGCGGTTTCTTGGCCTTAATTGTAGTCTTGTTGGTTTTCTATGTGTAAGACATCTTTAAGAATCTTTTGTAGGGCTGGTTTGGTGGAGATATATTGTTTCAATTTTTCTTTGCTATGGAAGGTTTTTATTTGACCTATGGTTATGAAGGAGAGTTTAGCTGGGTACAATATTCTGGGTTGATAGTTGTTTGTCTTTAGGGCATGGCATACATCATTCCAGGCTTTTCTTGCTTTGATTGTCTCTGCTGAGAAATCTGAGGTGATTCTAATTGGTTTCCCTTTATAGGTGATTGATCTTTTCTCCTTGACAGCTTTAAGGATCTTTTCCTTGGTCTGAATTGATCCTGTGTGGCTTATAATGTGACAGTGGGATGTCCTGTTCTGGTCTGGTCTATTTGGAGTTCTAAAAGCTTCTTGTATCTGAATAGGCCTATCTTTTTGCATGTTTGGGAAGTTCTCTGCTAGGATCCTGTTAAACAAATTTCCTAGACCATTAATTTCTGTCTCTAGGTGCTCCTCTACACCCATTATCCTCAGATTAGGCCTTCTGATGGTCTCTTCCAAGTGTTGAATAGATCTATCATATTTACTGGATTTGTCTTGGATGGTTGTATGTTCTTTCTCTATAATATCTAGGCTGTCTTCAATCCCCAAAATTTGATCTTCTGTATGGTCTAACCTACTATCAAGACTTTCTACTTTGTTTTTTATTTCTTTTCCTTCATGGCTTTCATGGCTTCAAATTCTTTGTTGGAGCTTTGTTTTAGATCTTGTAGGAACTTCTTTACTTCCTTAATTTGGTGTTCAGTGTTTATTCTCAAATCACTTAGTTGATTGGTTATGGTTTCCTTGGACTCCCATTCCTTCTGTTGGGTTTCATTCAGCATTCCCTTTGTGGTCTCCCTGATTTCTTTCAGCTCTCTGTTTATGGATTCCGTGAATGCCTTTAGTGATCTTGTGTATTCTCATTCTGCTCTCTCAATTCCTGCATTATTCTTTGATTAGCTTCCTCACGTTCACCCAATTCCTGTAGTTATCTTTGACTGTTCTCAGCCTGCTCACGCCATTCCTGACTTTCTCTTTGTCTGTTCTCAGCCAGCTCCTGCAATTCCTGTCTATCTCTTTGATCTCAGCTTGCTCATGCAATTCCTATCTCTTTGACTGATCTCAGCCTGCTCACGCAATTCCTTTATTTCTCTTTGAGTGTTCTCAAGCTGCTCACACAATTCATGTATCAATCTTTGAGTAGCTTCCTCATGCTCATAATATTCCTGTATTGACCTTTGGCTTGCCTCCTTTTCTCCCTATCAGGCTCCCACTGAGTCCTTTACAGATTTTTAATCTTTTCATTCACCATGTTTACCCCTCTAGATTATTCATTAACTGTTCTGTCACCTGATTATCATGAGTGGGAGCTGAGATACATGGACTTGGCATTTTTCTTGTGTTTTTCTGGCTAGTTCCGCCCATTTAGTATGAAAGTAACACCAATTTTGTGCTAGAACACTATTTTAAGGCAAGCATCAACCAGGATCACCAGAGTCTTGGTTCCTGGGCTATATCTGGTCTGCAATCTGCAGGATGAAGATATATGTTCCTTGTCAGTTCTTGCTGGTGTTGAGTAGAATCCGCTTGCCTGCTGGTTGCATCTAGCTCCTTTGTCCTGGACTCTGTGGGTATGGCGGCTATGGCCACCACAGCTGCCACAGCCGTGGCTACCGGCAAATGCTCAGATCTGTCTCCTTGCCTGGATTTTCCCTCTCTGGCCAAATTCTGTACTGTGATTGCACACTTGGTGTGATTCTCTAGCCTATTACTGTTCACTGGAACATTAAAACTGCATTCTATGTGAGAACTTGTTTAGCCTCCAGCTTCTCTTCTGCCATCTTCCTCTGAACTCACTATGACACTTTTAAGTAGAAGTAAAATTAGCTTAGGTTCAGATTGCCAAATTATTTGCTGAAGAAGCAAAGATTTTCTTTTCAGAGGAAACATAAAGATGCACGCATTGCTTCTAGGATTTTCTCTGTAGATTGCTCTCTAACATCAGTCATTTGCATGGCTGCATTTATATATATTATATCATGTGTACATATATATCCTATATATGTATGTATATATATGTATATATACATACATATATAGGATATATATCCTATATATGTCCCATATATATTTATATATCAGAATGCAAAGGACAGTGCCTTTCTATTGTAATACTGCATGCTGAAAACTGTAGGTTGAATGAAAATTAAAAAATAGGTGGAGATGAGAATTCAAAAAGCAGAATATTGCTGTCTGCTTCACAGTTAAATTCTCAATCTATGCAGATGAGTTACGGATGGTGCCAGAGTTCTTAAATGCCTCTTTCTAGTAGCCCTGAAACCATGTCAAATAATGAATTAAAGACAATATTACTGGATATATTCTCTATCAACCAGGGTCTTCTATTCAGTTTTGATCTTTATCTAGTTTGGTGGACTTGAAATCTTCTCAGGTGCTACCATATATAAGATTTCCTGTTAGCTTGTGCTCCTCATACTTCTGCATATTTTTATCCTAACATCCTTACTGCCATATAAATGAAAAAGGGCGATATCAGTCATTATTCTATTATCTTAACCCACAGTTGTTTCATTTAGTTTGGAATTATTGTTAAAGCCAAGGGAGATATTTTTATTCACCGAAAATATATATATATGTGTGTATGTCCATTCCACCCATCGGCTTTTGCTCTGTCCATCAGATTCTCAAAAGGGTCATTCATAAGTAATTCTCTTCATCCACTCACTTTTGAAGAATGGGGAAATGGAATCATTCTGTCATACTTCAGACCTCAGAAACATTCTGAAGGCCTTTAGGGGTACAAAGACCCAGTTTCTTTTATTTCTGAGCAAGTCCTTTGGTTGTCTGTGTTTTTCTTCGAAAGGAAGATAAGGAGTTGCATGGTAGGCTCCACAGAATCTCCCTTTCTCAGGCAAAATACATAGTGCCAAGGAACTGCTGTCTGCCCTGTTATCTCAATGAAAGTCCCTGATAATCATCATCATTTCCTCTCCCACTAAAAGGGGAAACCAGAAGTTAAAGTATTTCTCCAGTCTCTTCTAACTTATAATTTATCACCAAAGCTGAAATAAAAGCATGTCCTAGATTACATGTTGGGAATCCTTTGTCATCAGGTGCTTCTGTTTTGGAAGTTTATAAACTGTACAGCCTAAAGCAAATATTCTAGAAAAGGGAATTAACTCAGTATCAAAATTTGCCATCCTGCACTGTTTTGATATGTAAATTATTTTAATGGGTTTTGTTTGTGAATGTAAGAAAAAAAAGGAATGTAAAAGGAAGAAAGGGAATAGAAAGAGAATTCAGAGGGAAAGATCCAAATAGTTGGGTTACTCTTTTTCTGTTTTCATTTGCATACATTTAAATGAAAATTGCATTGGTGGCTTTCTCTCTGACATAATTGCTATTGTGTGTGTGTGTGTGTGTGTGTGTGTGTGTGTGTGTATACTGGTACTTAGACTTAAATGAAGGACCTCATTCTCTTACTTTTTTTTGTCCATGACTACAGTTCTTTATTCACTTTGCATCCAGAGTTTTTGGTGATTAATTGGAATAAACATCACTTAGATTTTTTCCAGCCGGGTTGGATTGGACTTCAGTCCTCAGATCTCAGCCTCCTGAATACCTAGATGGTAAAAACCATTGGTCCCTGACTGGAAATCCACCTATCAAGATTCATTGTACTCATAAACTGACATATTGAACTGAAACTCCTTGTACAACTATTTAAATATAATAAAAAATTAATTAAAATTCCAAAATGAAAACTTAATTACAAAAAATTAAAATAAAATAACTCAGTCTATTTCTTTAAAAAATTAAAAGTAAGTAAGTCCTCCTAGTAGTCTATGATATAAGGCATAAGAATAGCTAAGAAAAATGGAGAAAGGAAACACAGTAATATTTGCCAATTCCATTATTTGACAGTATAGAACATAGGCAAAAAATATGATGAATAACTTCATAATATGTGATGCATAAGTTATCCTTACCCATGAAATTTAAATAAAACTTTAATACTTACTCAATGTAGGTTTTAGAAGATATATATTTGAAAAATATCCTGTCATGACAAAAGACCCAATAAAGTGTAGTGTACCTGCCATTCTGATAAAAGGATCCTGGCTGTATCAAGTTTATGTTGTAGACCTATATCTGCTAATATAAGAGTGTCATGAATCACTTAATCCCCAGTAGCTGCAAGAAGGTTGATTGCTAAGGATTTTTCCATTTCTATTCTGTGAGTGTAACATCTAAATGAGACAAGTAGGAGAGAGAAGTGATCAATTACAAGAAGTAATGGGATTAACCAACAGGAAAAATGGGTATTCCATAAGGGGAATGGATTTTAAATGCTTGCAGATCACAGTGCCAGGCAACAGAATCTTTTTTTGAAAAATGCACAACTATTGTAATAAATGGTCCAGGGGACAAAATCTGGCATGTGATACTTTTAGGAGTATTGGAAGAGTAACATAAATTCTCAGATGTCCAATTCAAAGAAAAAATAGTGTAACATAGAACAGAAGACTCAAAGTATATTTGTATGATATATATCACAAATACCAATGTATCTGATGATAAAATATCCTTTGTCAATATTTAGTATCTAAACAAAGTATATGGAACAATATTATTTCTTGCTTAATACCTCTGTATACAACAAATCTATATACATCTTAAATTTAACAAAGGAGAGAATTCAAAATTGTTTAGAGTTGGTGAAATAGCATATTCATTGGGAAAACTATCCATGGTAAAAAAAGTTTAAAGACAAGGAAACTGAAGTAATAACATAGAACTTAAGGGAACGAAAAGAACTGAAAAGTGGTGCATACTATTTTCCTTGGGCAACTAGGCTACTTAGAGAAAAGATTAGGAACACACACATACACACACATACACAGAGGCATACATGTGAGTTCAGTCTATAGCAGAAATGTACAAGGCAGGTAAGGTAGGCAGCTATGGTTAGTGAACATCACATCATTCTTCTGTATTCATGGATGTTCATGAGTATAACTCAGAAAACACACAGATCTAAACATAACTGATATTCTCACCTTGGATTCATTAAGATTCAGATAAAGCAGACACTAAACATGGTGTTAGCATTTTTCTAATGGAACTTTGGAGTGTATGAAATGGAGAAACTAATAATGTGTTAAGAAAGCTAGAAGAACAAGGAGTAGAGGCAGTGACTAAAACATGGTACAAGGGAGCTTACTACAATATGCCAACAGCCCGGAGAAGCTGGGAGAACCTTCCAACGATAGATCTTGAAGAAATTTCCAGGGAACATGGAAGGAATTTGTTCAATGGCTAAAAATGCTTCAATAGAATTGTCTGCACATTTTCTTGCGATTTATTCTCATACCCCAGTGAAAACAAAGTTGTCCACAATATGAATATAAAGTTTCTCCTGCCTACAGTTCTCTTAAGAGCAGCCTGTCAGGGGGCCTTACTTTCAGCTTTTGTAGAGACCTTTTATAATAAATTGTGTTTTTCGTGTTAAAAAGAAAACTTCAAAAGAAGGTGTTAACATAATTGAGGCATGATAAGTTTGACAGTAAGTGTCATTATCTGAGTTCCACTGACAGCTTTTTTGAAGCCCAAATTTTTTTTTCCTACACAGACACAAAACTTCTTATGCTGTTTAAACAATTTCACCAAATCTATTAACATTCCAGAAGTACCTCTTCATGTTTGAAGGTTACACCGGTAAAATGGTTTTCATAAGATTTGGGTTTTTCTTTTCTTTTCTTTTCTTTTAAATCTATTGAACACAGATGCAGAGAAAACACAAAAATGTAAAGGTTGAGATAAAAGATAAAAATATGAAAAGATGTTATCATGTTTGCCATCTGCTCATCAATAACTAACCTTGCATTCATCACAGGATGTGCACATCTCATACTAAATATTATTATGGTGAGGGAATATGAAAAAGTAATAGAATACGAACCTAGATGAACCCAACATTAGTCAAAAAGATCTTCGCTTGAATTCAATATAAAATTAAGATATGTTTTCTAGAAGAATGAATTTTGTTTTCTCATTTTCAAAATAGACTATTGCTTCATTAGGAAGTTTGCCAGCACTATCTAAAATATAATGCTCACAAAATTGGCATTTAATGCTTTTCTTTGACCTTCTAGATTTCCAACTTGGGTTTTGCTAAGAATCTACTAAAATCCAATATCTTAAAAATGCTGAATTACAGTTTTTGATTGTATTAGGGAAAATAAACCAAATTTCCAAGCTTTATCTCAGAAATAAATTTAGGATTTCCATTTCTTATGAAGGCAAACATACAATTTGGATTAATTGTCTTAGGAAGGAACCTAAGCACCTGTTCCAGTTCATATCTAGGTGAAGTCAATGAAACACAGAGAAATGAATCCAATGACTTCTCTCTTGGGAATGTTTGTCAATCTGAAAATATCAGTAAATATTTACCTGCTGTTCTCAGGAGATACCAAGCAAAGTTTCAAACAAAGATCTGGCCCAAGTGTAGCTGCTGATCAATCACTTGTGCTTTGAATTAGGACATTAAAATTGTTCCCAGAGGAACAAAGTATGAAGCAGAAGTAGACTGTACCTACAACAAATTGCAACCAGATTTCAAGAACTTCCTGTCCCCAAAGTTCCTAATTGCTGGTACCCCCTAAGTGTTTGTCAGAAATAATTCTAAATCTACCACTCTTACCATAAAATCATATCTAGAGAGTATATTTTAAAGTAGAAAGGAAACAAAACTTCCATCAAAATAACAAAAATATAGCAAAGTATGGAAGAAAGTGAGCTAAATGAACCATCAACTAAAAAATAACAAAAGCATATTTAGATACTGGAGTTACCAGAGATACAATAATGCATAAAATAATAGGTCTGCTCTGCTTGAAGAGAAAGAAGGCAACTTAAGATCTTAGAAAACTCAAAATAAAAAAAAATATGGAAAATTTTGTAAAGTAGCAAATAGATATGCTTGAGCTATAAAATGTAATAACCCAACCTAGGATATCAAAACTAAAACAAAAAGTCTTAAGTAATAGGTTAACTATACATACATACATACATATATACATATACATATATATCATACATGTATCATACTTATTCATCATTTATATACACCATACATATGGTTTAAATATGCTATATTATACATACATGTGTTAAATAAATAAGGCAAGAGAAATGAACCACAAAAATCAAGTGAGAACCAGGAAGAAAAGTAGAGAGGACAAAACACATACAAAATTTTAAAGCAAAACATAAAAGCAAGGTCTTGCCTAAGATATGCAGCAGCAATTATTTATCTCTCTCTCTCTCTATGCAACCTGATTCATAATATGAGATCTTGCTGAGTCTACATGAGATACATTGAGTAACAGTTGGAATCATGGGTAGAAAATAGGTACTTATGAATGCACTTGCTACCTAGTTCAGGGTGCAGACATTTACCTTGAACCATCCACCAGACCATCTCTGTACCAGAGACAAATGGGGCCTGTCTCCGAGTGTTTGTTTTTGACAAATGTGTGATTTCCAGCTGCCTTTTTATGTCTCCTACTTGAAAAAAAAAGTAATGGTTGCATTCAGTACTATAACATATTTTTGTAAAAGGTTTACATTGAAGAACCATAACTCTTCATTCCTGTTCTATTTATTAAATTCTGATTGGATCTTTGCTGACATTTTTAGTTAGTTGCATGCTGCTGTGATACAAAAACTGAGGTAATTAACTTATAAAAGAGGAAAGGTTTACTCTAGTTCAGGGTTTCAGAGGCTTCAGTCTAGGTCTCATAGCCTGGGGCAGTGGTAAGGTGGTTCATCATGAGAAGCACATGGTGGAAGAAACTGCTCCCCTCTTTTGAGCAGACAAAGAGACAAAGGACATAATGGAGCATAATGGATGTCTCACTTAAGAACTTCAAGAACAGGCTTCCAATAGTCTTAACTTTTTCCTACTAGGCTCCACATCCAAAAGGTAATACCAGTTCCCAAATAGTGTCAAAGACTAGTGAGCAAATCTTTAACACATCAATCTTGGTGCACATTTAATATTCTCATCATAATACACTTGACACATTATCCACATCACCTCCTCTGCTAAGTAATTTTTCCAATGACTCTTTCAAAGTTTGGGATTGCACCTCTGCAATGATGATGATAATGATGATGACAAGGCTTTCAAGTCTTACCCACATTATGAAGGAGAGTGTGAGCAATAAGTTATTGTTTAGTGCTACATTTCTTTTAAGTATACTAGTGTCATCAGCTTAGACTAGCAAGATTAACTTTGTTTTAGATATTTGGGTTTTAATTGAGAAATTTGCAATGTGATCTCTTCCCATATTCTTTTCAGTCCAACTTTATACATGCTGACCAAGCAGGGAAGATACAACAGGAGTTCAAGGGCAAGTCAAAGACAGTGTGTGCAACTCTCATGAAGCTTGGCTGCAGAGATGTGTAGGGGAAATAAGAATTGTGAGTGACCATGGATGAGGCCACCAACTAGAAAGTCATGGCATTCCCTTCCCCCCCCCACGGAAAAGTAAGGGTTCTAATTGGAATGTTAGTAATGGAGCTCAGATTTTTCAAAGTAGAGAAGCTGGAGGGGGGAAATTCCTAGAAAACTTACAGCTCTTTAGCAAGAAGTAAAATAGTGAATGCTTTCTTTTCCCATAGAGGTATTGGGAAAAGGAATTGATTTATACAGTAATTAATCGAGCAGAGGTTTTAGTAACTACTCTAAATGAACTTACAGCCCTATCCCATAAGCATGGGAATGCACTAGTGTTCCTATAATTTCCTAAGTTATTCCAACCACAATATTCATTTAATGCCAGTAGCCTAATGAAAAGGACATCTTGAAGATTGCCTAAGGGACATAAAACATGAGGTGTCTAAATACAAACTAAGTGAGAGAGAATCTGCCTTACATGCTCAGGAATGGTAGGAGAGAGGGCAGCAATGATTTTCCTTCTCAATGAAAGTTTTAACAATAAATTGATGCTGTCTTTTCTGATCATGTCATTGCCAAGACTGTTGAGGAATTCAGTGTTAGAAATAATTTCTAAAGTCTTGACACTATTGGAAATAATGAAGTGGTGAACCAAAAAGGTCTCGGTTTAAAATATATACTATTTTAAGATTCTCTTTCAAAATGCCAATAAATATATGATAGAGTCAGATACATACTTTCCTCTAAAACTAAATTTGACTTAACTTTTTTATTAAAGATATTGTATTAATTATATTCAGCCCATTGTGTATTCTTGTAAAATTATACCACAGAAAGTAGAATGCAGTATTTAAAATCTGATTCATTGTTGAGAAGACATTTGACATTTACTACTAATGAAATATGTTCTTGCACATCCTATGGCAGTGGACATAATTGGAAAATGGATATGTTGGCAAAGAAGCAGAAGAACTGGGACTCCTGTTGGTGGTGAGAGTATAAATTGGTACAGTTGTTGTGTCAAACTGTTTATAGCATCCACTGAGGCTAAACCTATTCACATGCTATGATTTTGCAGGGTCTAGACAGGACATAGACAGTGCAAATGTCCATTAACACACTGATAGTATGTTCAAGGAAGCATTAACTTTAATATGTTTTAACCTATGTATATCATACTGTCCAATGATAGCTCAAGGAATGAAGAAACCATATTTGTTCATACAACATGTATGATCAGGCACTAAAAACCATGATTTCCCACTGCCTGCACTGCTATAGATCATTTTAACAAACACACTGTTAAAATAGACATTGAAGTATGCATAACATTTGATTCCATGTATGTAAAATACAATAAGCAGAAAAAAATGTTAAAATCAGGATTGTTATTTTCAGTGAGTTTAACAAGTGGCAGAAAGGGATTATACTATGATGTTGTTCATAATTTACCAATTTATCTGAGTGCTCTTATAATTATCAATACTCCTTATTATACATTTATACATACATGATTTTATACACAAAACATGAAATCCTAATTATATATTCAAGTTAATTTATGCATATATAAATATGTAAATAGTGCCATGCAAATTATTATCAAATCTCTTCATTTTTAATGTTCTTTGGGAAGAAAATAACTTTAGCTAGAAAGTATGTAGTTAATTGTCATTTTATGGAAGGCAAATTCAGCAATATGTGATGAGTAGATTTCATATTAAACCTGAGCATTCTTATTATGACTAGAAATTAATTGAAAGTCTCATTTTACCAACATTTAATACCTAGTTATATTACATTATTTTATATCTCTGTCTTAATTTGGTTCTTTCTATAAATCATATATACTTTCACTTAAAGTTAGCGATGAACATGAAAACTGTAGTGCAAAACACAATTTCAAAGCAAAAAATAATTTTTTTACCATGTCGATAAAACACGGAGAAACTTAGATCTATTACTATGCCAATCTGTGTACTAGTGTTCATTCATTTGAAACCTTTATGCTTCCTTATTTGAGTCAATTTGCATATTAAGGTTGTGAGTGCAATGACGAACAATAGTTGCTGGTGAGTATAACAGTGAACAGTTTCCACTCTGCTGAAAATAGGCACACAACCACCTAAAAACACTCCTGCGATGACCAGCGTGGTGAGTGCTATGCGCAAGGGTGAGAGTGGGGTAAAAGATTAAAGAAAGGAAGTTGGACTGGATGATGGATGTGCTGTGATCTGAAAGAAGAATAAGGGATAATTGTTTCAAAGGGCAGAAGAGCAGAAAAGAATGCCATGCAGGAAAAGACAGAACAAGCAAATCCTTCAGGTGAGGGAAAACAAACCCAGGAGAAGAGAAAGGCCAGTGGGTTGGAGCCCTCAAATCCTAAATTGTACTTGTCACCACTCACCAACCATCAGAATTATAAAGAGAGCTGACGAAAGCGAGTAGTCATGGACCCCATAATGGGTGTCAGGGGTGGGGCTCACTCTGGAATTGCTGCGACTACAACAAGAACTTCTAAAGCAAGAGTCAGGGTTTCAGTAAGAGTTATCCTTGCGTATGGAATGTTTGCAGAGTAATCATTAAATGTCTTAAACCGTAACAGGTGCCTGCTCCACGGCGCCAGGCACGAAGGAAAATAAAGCTATCGCTGTTCAAAGACCTCAGTGACACACTACTAGAGGTTTAGCTCATCCCCAGAAAAAAAGGGAAGAAAGCAACGTGCTTATAGTAAAGACTTAAACAACAGATAACACAAAGCTAACTTCTTAACAGTACATAAACCCTGCTCCAGCCACCTAGAAGGAGAGGGAAGGGAGGGCGAAGTCTGTACTAGAAGTAGAGCAAAATGAGTAATGAGAGAATTCTGTGGATTAAAAGAAAAAGGTATTTATTTATGCATATTTATTTTGAGAGGGGATAATTGTGTATGCTGGAAATCTGATGGGATCGTTTTACTTACAGGAAGAGGTAAGGGCAATACATCTTTAAAGTATTGCTTGCTCTCTCTTCTCCAAACACTCATACACACATGTGTACTGATGCAGGCATTGTTTTTGCTGATGTTACAGGGTATTTTTCAATGTGAAAGCACATTGTCTTAGTGATATAGCTGAATCGTTTAAGTATACTCATCCATTTGCATTCCTCTGTGGGGGGGGGGTGAGAAGAATATATACTAATGACCTAAGCATGTTTTTTTTTTTAATTTTCTTGCTCAAGGACTGCTTTTCATCCTTATTGTTTTGTGAGAGCTCATGGTATCTTAAAAGTACTTGTTTACTCATATTTAATTTAAAAAATTAAAAAACCTTTATTGCTTATTGAGAACTACCATGATAGTTTACAAAAATTGGTCTGTTTCTTCAATTTTTCTTTTAGTTTCTGACTTTGGTACAAAAATATAAAGCACTTTTCCTACACCAAAATTATATAAACAGGCAGCTTTATCTTAATAGTGGTAAGAATTATTATGATTATTATTCTGGGACAATAAAACTGTATCTTCCAATTAAGATATATCTTATATTTTCCCTCAATTAATAACCATTTCCAAGTATTGTCTATTTCCAACTTCTATTGGAAATGTCTGAAATTGGATGTCAAATGCCAAATTAACTTTTACCACTTCACAGTTTTGTCTGTGTTCAAGTGAGTTTACCTATATTTTTGCAAGGTCCCACAAAAAATATGTTGACCACTAATACACAATCTGCCCATGACAGGATTTGTTTGGACTCTTAGCTCATTTGAAGAATTAACATAACCTCAACTTAGCAAAAACAACCTACAAAGTTGTCCTACATTGTAGTTACCTGCTTAAATGAATGACCTGCATGTAATATTCTCTTTTTCTGTTCTACCTATCCATTCACAATTCAAAATATACAGAAGGCTTTATTGAACACATTATGTTTTGCACTATGGTATTAGAAATGACCTATAGAAACCACTTATTTAAAGAATCTTTCGCAGATAAATATTTACTTAAAAAGGATATGTTTCTTTATATGTCAGATGATAATTTTAGCAGTTATACTTATTAAAAACATAATGCATTCAGAAGTATATTCCCTTTGAAAATACATTACTTAAATTTTCATAATCAAATAAGTAGGTTATGTCATATGACACAAGAAATCATTAATGTGAACAACCTGGGATATAAAAGACACTCCTTTTCATTACTAGTATTAAAAAAACATTCCTTTTTGTCTTTTTATACAAGTATTTCCACATTAAGTACTTTTGTTAACTTGGAAAAATATGTGGAGGATTTATCATGTAAGTTGGAGTAATTCTACATCCTTCTTTCTAAAAGCCACATAGTATTCCATAGAATGTTGATTTAGCTGAATCTGGATAACAATGATGAATTTTAGAGTGTATTTTGGTTCCTATTGCACTACTGCAACAAATATACAAAACTACTGGTTTCCTTGACATTGTTTTTGCCTCTCAAGATCTTCCTTTATACATTAGACTGCACAATCTTGAACAGAACATGGCCTTACCATGTCACTTGAAGCAAAGCCAACCCCAAACAGTATAGGTTTATATTACTTCTGCCCTTGTCTCCAACCTTACATACTCAGCTACTTTGGTAAGTCTTGATAATCACTCAGCACGGCAGCCTTAGAATTATTACACTTAGGGCTCCCCCCACCCAATATTCAGGCTGCTGAACATCCATGTGGTTTTTTCCCCTCTTCTTGAAGGTTTTCTCAAATGTCATCCTGAAGCTCTGTTTGGTCACATTGTCTGCCACTGGACTTGTGCCTCCTACTCTCTTTAACTCAAGTCCTGCACGATTTGTTTTGCTCCTATTTATCACATTACACAACTTGCATGATGTAAATGTGTCAGTTACTTGTGGTGATGATTGTCTCTTAGAAGAGACATCATGAAAGAGAAATTTGTATCTGTCAATTTATCTTCTCTGTGAATATCCTCACAAAAATATCTGAGCACATTATTCAATGCATATTTCAGTACATTATTTTTTCCATATATGTGCTTGACTCCTACTTCTAGGAGTGAAATTATGAAAAGAATGAATTTCTTGCATTTTGACTGTCCTTTAGTATATGTCAGCTGAAGTGTGTGCTCAGGCCCTCATATCAATGTCAATAATGCTTATCAATCACCCTCATGTTTGTCTACTTAGACAAAGTGAGTGATATGCATTGTGAAAATCAATTTTGGTTATTATGGGAAAATCATTTTCCAATTTCTGTTTACTCCTTCCTGTATATTCTATTAATTGTTTGTTTCTTTCATCTCTACAGAAATAGTTGTCTTTCATTTGATAATTTAAGGGATCTTTAGGTAGTTAAGGATATAATTCTTTAGGTGCATATGGGATTTTAGATATTTTTAATATTTTTAAAATATTAAATATTTTTATTCATGATTTTTATTTGACTTCAGTTTATATTTTAATTTAATTTAATTTTTGTTTATGTGGTACTGAGGAATCAAAACCAGGACCTCATGCATGCTAAGCAAGCAGTCTACTACTAAACTACTTTACTCATGATTTTAATTTCATTTTGATTTGCTTCTTTCTTCATAGTACAATTTCTAATTTTTATTTATTTAGAATGTTATCATCTTTTTATGAATTTGCTTTTGGATCTTCTATAAGAAAATATCCCTAGCTCCAGAGAGATATTTTCTGGTTTTTTTTCAACTGATTTAAATATTTCCTAGATTGTCTTTCTTTTTTTTATTGTAAAGGTGATATTCAGAGTGGTTACAGTTACATAAGTCAGGTAATGAGAACACTTCTTTTTGAATGGTATTAGCTCTCCCTCATTTTCTCCCAGTTTTTTCCCTCCTGATCCCCTGACCCCCACCCCCCCAAGTTGCCTAGCTCATTTCCAACAGAGTGTCTAGTGAGTATCACTGGTGAGTTAGTCCAGCCTTTGTACCACCATCTCATCCCCAAATCCAATAAACTATATGCTGTGTTTTATACTTAGCTCATACAATTCCTAGAGTTTATTGCTATTGCTTTGGGTAAGGGGAAAGGAATGGCAGAATGTGCTAAAATTTTAAATGATGAGATATTTTCCTAAAATAACACTTTTCTCTGCACAAGGTATACTTGAAGGATATTAATCCTAACTGTTTTCAGAAAGAAGGAGTACCATTCTAATTAACATGTTCATATATTCTGGGCACTGATATTATATGTACCATGATAAAACATGAATTTGAAAGAATCATATTAATATATATTCTCCTTCGCAAGATACCAAGCTTTTGACAACTGAATAGACTAGACCTTCATATTGCCAAACTGGCCATTACAACCTTCATTTTTCACAACGCCTTTCTTTACTTAAAAGGCCTAAAATACTGATGAACATTTACAGATTCAATCCCCAGCACTTGCTAGAGGTTAAGGTGAATCGAGAGTGTGTGTTTCATGTCAGTCAAATCCTAAGGGGTAATGAAATTCCCCATGGTGTCTGTCAACTCATCCACTCCATAGGTCATTTCTGTTGTTGAAAGAAGCCATTTCTACTTCAAATATTTCATAGACAATAGAGAAAAATGATGGGGCACTAATATTGTGTTCTTCACCCTGCTGTGGAGAATTGAATAGATTCTATTTGGTACTAATGCTCTTTTGAAAAGAGAGCCTTTCCTGCCCAGGATTTATGGGTGGTGTTTGTTTTGTTGCCTCATTTCTGAGTTGTGGACCAGGAGAATTCATAGTTGTCTCACCACAAAACTCACCAGCATGTATTTCGTGTGTTGATCACATATACTTATTTACTAGCCATGGGACTCTGGGGGCGCAATTCTACATTTTTAATCCAATAGCCTCCACCAAGTTTTAAAGATCACAACTTATCACAAACAAAGCTGGGACTTCATTAAATCATTTCTAATTTCACTGCCATTCTATTGATTTTAGAACTACATGTTTTCTTCCTTCCCCCAAAATAATGTAGTTCAGAATTGCACTTGTTCATTTTTTTATTCTCGTCTTTCTACCTGATTTAAAAACATTTCATAATTAAACTGTGTCCCTGCAACAGTAATCATAGAACTCACATATCAGTAAAAGAAGGTTTGGGTCACACGTTAGAAGTAGAATCTTTTACCTACTAATTAACAGCATATATTCTTCTGCAACTGGATTGTTTAAGAGATGAAAGTCTTTTTTTTTAAGTGGGATTTGCTTCACTGGAAATAGGAAGGATTTTCTTAATGTTTTAAAACAAAGAATCAAATTGACAATTATTTCAAGCCTGTCTGATGATACTCGCATGCATGTCACAGATAAATGATCAGGAAAGATTCAGGGCTGCTCTAAAAGGATTGTGTTTCCTCTCTTTATTTCATAGCCATTTGCTTAACACCAAATACTATGCCCATAAATTCACATGCTTTTCTTTAATTGGCTTGTCTCAGTATCCATAGACTCAGAAGCTGAACTTGATACAGGCAACTTACAGAAGTACTACTGCTATGACTGACAATGACTGACTCTCTGCCAGAAGGTCTTAAAACACCTCACTAGATCTGGGCTAAAGATATAGAGATCTAGGAAGAGATCTAGCTCCTGAGGATGTGATCTCAAAGAAGCAAAAGCAATGAAACAAAATACAAGCATGCCTTGAGAGGGGTAGATATTGTCAGGAATGTTTATAAGCAAATGCTCCCTGAGAAACCATCTGACACTACTTCTGTCTTGAAGAAGAACAAGAATGTTGGAAACACAAAATGGTAACTTTGCTGTTAAGACCAATTTCTCAGGTTATTAAAAAAAATGGTATATCTTAGATGAAGTAGAAGAGTTGAGGAAGCCCATCAACACCAGATACCATCTCCATAAAGAAGCAAGTTGCCTCCTATGAGAAAAAGAATAGTCTAACATTTTCATGCCTTCCCCCCAATCTGGCCAGTCTGTCTCTTTCCACTCTTTCCTCTCAATAATTTTTACCATGAAACATCTCTGACTTTGGCTTGGGCTACAGCTTGCTTCTACTAAAGCCAAATCATTTGACCTCAAACAAATAGTAATTAAGTATAAGAGATTGCAAGTACTTAGTTGGCCTTCTGAAGGAGTTTTTCCCCCTTAAGAAAAAAAAGTATCTCATGATTTTGTCTCCTTAATTGCCAATCTCTAAAAACTATTAGATATCTTGCATCAACTCACTCCTGCTATAAAATAAAATCAAAACCAAATAAAAACACACAAAATAGCACAAATGAACAAAGAAATAAGCACAAATTATGAATCCTCCTTCAGTTATCCCTCTCATCTGTTATATCAGCTGTGTGGTATTTGGACTTATCTATCATACAGTCAAAGCAATTTTATGCATGTTGACATTATCAGAACCGAGTCACCCCTGGCTTATAGTTATGCTTTGGGCAAGAATTCTAACAGCTTTGCTGCAGGCAAGTTTTAAAATAGGCTACCATTGGGTGATTGGGCATAGGTATATAAATCAAATATAATGCATGCAAATTGCTAGTGTCAAATGTATTTAGCCAGGAATAGAATAAGGTGGAAGGGGTAGAACTTTTTCTGTTTCCCTTCGAGCTTTGTTTAGTTAGCTCACTTCAGATATAAGCTCCCTTACCCTATGGGGTAATAGGACAGCAGTAATGATACGGCCCGGAGCAAATGATATTTCAAGATGTATAATCTTCCACACACACAGTCACTACTTATTCCTGCAGCCCAGGGCAATCATCTTTTTCCTTCCATAATCATCAAAAGACAGAAATAGACAAAAGGTCATATTCTGAGCACAGAGAAACAGGGGAAAAAGAAATACCACTAGTGGTGTTATTAGGAAAACAGACTTCTCTGAAACTTGATCAACATTGCAATCCTAGAAATGTTTACAAACCATAGGTTTGGTTTATCCCTTAAGTGAGCAGATGAGGAGCATCCTGGTTGAAGGAAGTTGGTCCTGCATGGCTGATTCAAGGTTACCCTAGTGGCAATTTTAGTATATATTGAAATAAGAAACAACTGATTAGGGAAATCTGCAATGTTGCACTTCTCCATCAGTAGCAGCATTTGTTTATGCAAGCCAGACCTCCATGACAGAAAAAATAAGAAGGTGGAGGAGGGCTTATCAGGGAAGAAATATGGGTGATTCAGGATACCCAGATTTCTGTAGGACTACTGGGAAGTCTCTTATATAATCTTTTGCCAAAATCCATCGGACCATGCAACTATAGCTTCCCAGCAGAACATCGATTAGTATTTCAAGGTACATTTTTATTTTTAGAACAAGCCCTAGAAAATTTAAAATGAATTCACTCACAAGCACTGTTTGATTTCATCCCTATTTTCTAGGAAATTAGAAGTAGACCCCCCCCAGGTAAAAACTGAAACAAGTTTGTTTTGTGGTGTTTAGTTTCTATTTGCTTTGTCATCTTCACTTTCCAATTTTTCATAGACTCTTCAGGGCTTTTTTTCTTTAATATTTTGTTTTGATAAGACAAGTTTTAGAGTTTCCTTTTATTAATGTAAGAAGACATCACTTCAGGCTTGCATGGTAGAGGTGTTGAAGTTAATGCTTACCCTTCATAATTATGGAGAACTCACAGGGTTACATATGGAAATACCACACACATTGCTTGTCAAGGATGATCTTGAAATGAACATTAGCATAAAGCATAAACATTCACCAAATGTAACACTTTTAAAAATAATAAACCCATATGGCAATAATAGGAAGAAATTCTGATTTCTTCAGACCCTTGGCTTTCTTATATCTGATAACCTTATATAGACCTTTCCTATTTATTAATCTTTATCAAAGACTTAGCCATCTTCTGGAGGAAGACTTCCATTCCTTTTTCTGTCTGACAGATAAAGTTTGAGGGTTTTAAGGCAAGGCTACAGTATTATTCCTCTTCGTTCTAGGGATGGATAGGACAGAGGGGAGGGAGTTACAAGGAGGAAAAATGAGGATCATAATATTAAGGAACACTGTACTAAAAGCTCCACTGAACTCTGGAGCTCAAACCAGATGCTTTCCTTTTCTAAGGATCTCTCTTAACAAGAATGTGACTGAGTGCCCATGGGAATCTCTTTGCATGTTCCAGAAGACTGCCCATGTTCGAGGTAAAGAAAAACACTGCCTTTCAGTTAGACACAAGACAGCTGTGCTGGACTCAGAGGAGCTGGGCTGAACTGGGCACTGATGAGCAGGTACAGCTGAGCAGCATTTCCTTGCAGCAAGCACTCAAACCCACATTTTTGTTCATATATATATATATATATATATATATACATATATATATATCCCTACTAATTCTCTAAAAGAACAAAACTATTATAGACAAACATTTAAACTAATATATATATATAAAACACTTAAACAAATATAATATATATCCCATAGTGTGTGTGTGTGTGTATATATATATATGTATATATATATATATATATGCATGCACATATATGTATTCTATTGGGATGCTCTTGATCAAAGTCATTTGAAAAGCAGAGAATGCAAATAATATGATGACTTCAGTCCCCTAAAAGATGTTGAGTTGGGCATCCAGAGGATAGGAAGCAGCTGGGTCTGGGGCTCTTCTTCCCAGAGAGCTGAGCCAGGGCCCATGGCTAGCTGTGGGAAGCTAAGCTGGCATCTGTGCATTGTCTTCTCAGCGAATGTGAGGATGGCCAATCATTCTTGCTTCTGTCGGGGGTTTGAAGCTGAAGATGTGGTTGAAATTTCAGGGTCGATAAATAAGTCTGGTGGGCAAAAGTTGAAACTCAGGAGACATTAAAATAAAAGTGATCAACACTTCAGAAATAGTTCAAACAAAATGATCCAGGCTCCCATTCACTGCTCAGTACAGTGAAGGAAATAATTTCATTAGTGTCATTTCCATTCAACAAACAGATTTCTCTATCTCTGTTTCCATTAAAGGTCATTTTCTGAAGCAGTTACAAAAAGGCAACACTTGTCTTTTAAGTCATCATGTGTAGAACATACGTGTGTGTATGATAAACTAACATATGATAACACAGCATTTCACACCATCTATCTAAATCCATCCATGATGCTGTGCTTAATTGAATGTTTCCTAGAAATCAAACCTGGTTTCAGAAGTAAGAGGGGGTAGAATGAGAGAGGACAGTCTTAAAAGAATTAGAAGGTCCAAGAACAAGATGGAGGTAGTTGGTAGCTTTAGGATCCTGAGAAATGAATCTTAGACTCCTGTGTAACTGGGATGGCAGACATGAACCGTCATACCTGGCTTGTTGATAGAAATGGGATCCCACTAATTCTTTTCCCCATAGCTAGATCCATGGACCAGGATCCTCTTGATTTCCATGTGCCAAATGGTGCCTATTAGAGTTGTTATTACACCTTAAATAATGACCTGGCTGTTTCTCATGCTAAATTAGAAGCTTCCCATTCCTGTAACAGATTTGTTTGGTTGACTTTTATAAAATAACTAACTCAGATCCAATTATTCTTGTAATGCTTCAAAAAAATACCAAAATAAGCAGCATTTGTCCTAGATCCCTTAAAGATTCCTCAAGAAAAGGTGCCTGTAATCAGATAATAACTTCTGACTCTTTCCACAATCATGGTACTGAATTCCCACAGACAATTCCAGAAATGTCACATGTGACCAAGAGCTGATTGTCTGCTTGGGTGTTCTAGATGATGCTCACTGAATGGCATACCGAGAGTCTTTGGGGATCTACCACCAATGAGAACTGTGTTCAGAAGGCCCCTGCTTCTTATAGGCGCAAATTTAAAAATCCATAGCAAAACAGACCATTTGAAGTCTTCATGTGGCTTATATTATTTATTTAACTTGTATAAAAATGGTAGTTTCCCAGAATGCCAATGGTTCATACCTGTCATCCTAGCTATGCAGGAGGCTGAGATCTGAGGATCATGGTTCAAAGCCAGCCTAGGAAGGAAAGTCTATGAGATTCTTGTCTCTTATTAACTACCACAAAGCAGAAGTGGAGTTGTGGCTCAAGTATTAGAGCACCAGCCTTGTTCTAAAAAACCCAGAGACAGGGCCCAGACTCTGAGTTCATGCCTGGGGATTGGCACCAAAACAACAACTACAAAAAAGTTAGTTTCATTATATCATTTGGGAATCACATGACTATGGTAAACATCAGAGGGACACTCTACACTGCTGGCTGGTGACTGCGATGACAGTAGTTCACATGGACTTGCAAGGATCTACTCCTCCTCGAAAAGTATTTAAGAGATAGAGAAAACACTGGCATGATGCCAAGAAAGGAAAAGTTTCCAAACTCCTGCTCCTCCTTGCTTTAGCTGCTCTGAGTCAGTGCAGCGTTTACCTTAGAAACCCACCCGTCTGTGCAGGACTGGCCAGGGAAAGCTACAAAACCGAAAATCACCAACACCAAACAAAAAGCCCAGGTTTCAATCTTTTCCTTTCCAAAATGTTGCCTTGTCACGTGAACATTTTGAAATCAGACTCATGGGAAGTTGTCCCGTATCTACAAAATGAGTTTTCAGGCGGATCTTGACTTGTCACTGGTTGACATACAGAAGCAATGAAGGAAAGAAATTGAACTTGATAAATTTGAAAGACTTTGAGGGAAAAAATGGTATCTCTCCAAAATACTGAAATACCAAAAGAGAAAGGGAATTATTGCAGGCCCCAGTACCCTTACATATAAGACACATGTATATGTACACACATACATGCATATACACATGCACACATATACACAATTATGCACATGTATGTATATGTGCATACTCAGAGACACACACATGGACATACACATGCACCGAATGAGTGAAATTTTATCAGAAACTAAAAGTTGGAAAATGAACTGTATTATCTCAGTTTTATTCAGAAAGATGTTCACTTCCATAACCAAGTTAAACAAATAAGCTATTTATTGGAGAATAAAATCAAAGCTTATTCCCAACAGATGCAACACCCTCAAATGTTTTGGTCCCTGTCTATTGTTCAAGAAAAATGCAATGTGTATAGACTTGAAGTACTTTCACTGAAAAGCTAATATTCTGAAGATGAACATTATCAATTTTATCAGATGATTCCTAATTGGGTGGCTTCATATTGAGGAGTTATATTCATTCATGAAAAATCTTTCAAAATATTTTGTTGTCAGTTTAAATTGAGCCAAACTTCTTAGGATAAAACTCATTTGAGAGTATTACAAAGAGCCAGCAATGAGGACAGATGAAGAATGATACCGTGAGTCTCTAAACTAGAACTCCAGTGACCTGGTATAATGTTTTGTTAAACCCATTGAACTTTATGGGATTCATGCCTTTAGAGATTTGAATTAGATATTTTTCACAATATTCTCAGCTTTAGAATTTCCGCATCATTTGATCAAGCAGAGCCACAGGAGGCTATTATACAATGGTGAATTATCATCTAGACAGTGGCTTGCATTTAGAGCAAGAGGGAGTCATGAGAAATCTACATCCTCTGCTCTACCCCAAACACACAGACTCAGCCCCTCATTGGTGGGCCCAGTGATTGACATATACATTTACTTTGAGAACTGGCCATCTGGGCCTAGTGGTACATGCTTATAATCCTAGCTTTTCAGAGCTGAAGACCAAGGCCAAGCTGAGAGAAGTTAGGTAAAACTCTGACTGAGAAAGAAATCAAATCAAAATGACTAGTGATATAGCTCAACTGTTAGAGTGCTTGTCTAGTATATGAAAGTCCCTTGGATACACTTCCCAATACCTTACCAAAAAGTTGAGTTAAATTAAATTTTTTAAAGGAACTGACTGAGGAACACTGGTCAGCCCTTCAATGATGCTAATTGTTCACACACTATAGTCAGCGAAGACAGCTGGCAGAGGTGAGGAAGAGCCTGAAGAGCCCCAGGTCAAAAGGGCTCTGGACAAGAGCATTGACGAAATAAAGACTCCTTAGCCATCATTTAGCCCATAGTGTTCCTTGCTATTGACAAACGTGTAATTTAACACTCAAATATTAATTTTCCAAGTGAAATCTGAGGACCTTTTGTTATCTTCTAGATTGTTTCCAGGCAGCTGTGAAAACACCTAAGGAATAAGAGTTTGCTCCTATAGGTTTATAAACAGCAGATCAATTCTCCTCAACTTCTTACCTGAACGCTGGAAACCAGGTTGGAAAGTTGTCACACTTGATCTGACAAAGTGGGGACATGACTGGGGAACATGGTTCAGTGCTTCAGCTGCTGTGAATGGAAGGTCCTAATACATACACTCCCATAAATTTGGTAAAACCCAATCCTGCCCATCTCAAAACTTGTTCACAATTTATCAGTGGCCACAGCAGCCCTTTTGTCTGCTGAGGTCCTGTCCCTCCAACTGTGGTCTTTTAGTAGCAGTCCCAGGATCCTACACCTTCACCTTCATGGCCTCATTAGCTTGCCCACATATTCAGCCCAATACCTCTGGACTCCAGCCTCCTGCTCAATTACTGGGTCATGCTTCGTGCTTGGCTTCTGATTGCTTTGTCAGTGGCACAGATTGAGTCCTATAGATAGAAGGCAGACTCCTACAGGAGTGTTTTTTAAAGCCTGTACTGTTGTAATTTACTTTGGGAAGCACAGTCTACACCTACAACAACGTTCTTTCATATTTGATGTCTCATCTGGTAACTCAAGGCAAAACATGGTCACATATTTTTGTGAATCTTCTAGGATTAATTAAGTATAAGGGGGTCACCTCATAGCTCTAGACATCAACCTTGATGATCGTACACATGTGGATGTGTGTGCGTACATGTACATTTCTTTCTTCCTTTGAGAACTTGCTAATATCAATGGAAGTCAATATTTTGTTTCTTTGGAGGAAGCAAAAGAGAGGAAAACTGTACTAACTCTGGTGAACTACACTTACCCCAAGGCATTTATCATAAAATATACTTTGTTTCTGTTTACATCACTTAGACAGCTAGGATGGGGAAGCAACTAAGTTGGAAAAACTGTCAGAAATGATCACAAGCTTCCTTGACTTATATCAATTTTGTCTTTTTTTTCTTCTTCTTCTTCTTCTTCGGACCAGAAAACTTATGGTTCAATTTCATTTGAATGTCAATAATAAAAACATAGCAAAAAACTGCATGAGCAAATGTTCAAACTTCAGGGAAAAATAATCAAAGGGCCAGTTTTTCCTATGTACTTGCCTAAAGACACAGAGCACTGTTTGATGTGTACATGCAATTTAATGTAACCTTCTACAGAGCTGAAATGATCAGAACAAGAAAATTCACTAGGTGAAATATTTGGGAAGAAAGTTTTAGAGCATCCCTTGATATGAAACTTTGCAGACCCACCCTGTTCCTAGAGAATACAGAACCACTGATCACAATTTGCAGAAAGATACATTTGGAAATGTTTTCTCAGTATTTTTTATGTTTGAGTGGGAGGAAGAAGAAAGAAGTCTTTCAAAGAAGTTTGTCTGCTTTTTTAAAACAGGCTCCTAAATGTAATTTAAAGAAAATAAATATGACAGCTATGTCATCAATCATCTCTAATGACCACTCCTATTTTAACAATGACAGAACAGAGACAGACACAGGTGAGCTGCAAGTCACAGATGACCTTGTAAGCCAGTTGCGCTAGATGAAACAGAATCCCAAAGGCCTCGTCTTCCAGTGCATTCAGCTGCTAGCTTGTAGAGCTTTTTCTTTCACTTGTGTCTTGGCTATACATTTTTAAAGAGTATAATAGCATGTTTCTCAGCAGGGTTAGAATGTGATGAGACTCAAGAAGTACCATTAACACCAGGAGACATGTTCCAATGACATGAAATTCTGAATGAGGGTCGAATGTAGACCCTAGCGTGTTTGGCTCTCTGGTTGTACTTGTTTCCTTGATTCTTAAGCCGATTTCTCCTCACAAGAAAATGTGCTTGCCTGCACCAGCTAATAGGATGTTTCATAGGTCGCGTGCTATTTTGGGGAACAGCGAAGAGCAGCGTGTGGTTGTGGATGAAGGGAAAAACATCACTTCTGAATCTATCAGACTTTATAAGTGCAGATCAAATCATTAGTTGTAATTTCACTTTTCAGTTGTTATTAAGATTGCTCTACCCAGCTCTGGTGGCTCACACTTATAATCCTAGCTACACAGGACACAGATATGACAGTTGTGTGGTTCATAGCCAGACAAGTTAGGAAAATCTATGAGACCCTTATCTCCAATAAACCACCAAAAAAGGCAGACTTTCAGCTGTGGCTCAAGTAGTACAGAGAAGCCTTCAACACATACACACAAAGCTTTAGGATGGTGCTCGGGCCCTGAGTTCAACCCTCAAGATTGGAAACCACTCCCTTAAAATAAAACCCAAACAGATTTTTTCCATTTTCTCCTTTATTGATTAGTACCCTCTAACAAAAAGAAAAGTCTCCTCTCTTGTTTTTACTTTTTTGACTACCTTCTGGGTTTCTCCATCAACCAACCTCAATTCAGTCACCCACAAACTCTCTTAGAAGATTAGAGGAACAACAGGCTAACCAACTCAAGCCTTCTGTTGCCTGTTGGGCTAAGAATTGGTTCTGTGATTTCAAATCACTTCATTCAATTCATTGCAATAGTTGTTTATATGTTATACCAGTCCAGACGTGTCACTTATATGCAGATAACATCTCAAACTCCATGTATCTTATTTCCATGTAAGATAAACATAGGTGAATCTAGAACTCTAATAACAACAGATGCTGAAGGGGATGTGGACAGAAGGGAACCTTACTTCATTGTTGGTGGGAATGTAAACTTGTTCAACCACTTTGGAAAGTAGTGTGGAGCTTCCTCAAAAGACTCCACATAGAGCTCCCCTATGACCCAGCAATCCCACTTTTGGGCATTTACCCAAATGTTTACAAACAAGACCATACTAAAACTACCAGCACAACTATGTTTATTGCAGCATTATTTACCATAGCTAAGATATGGAACCAACCCAGATGCCCCTCAGTAGATGAATGGATCAAGAAAATGTGGTATATATACACAATGGAATTCTATGCCTCCATCAGACAGAATGACATTGCCCCATTTGTTAGGAAATGGAAAGACTTGGAAAAAATTATATTAAGTGAAGTAAGCCAGGCCCAAAGAAACATAGGTCCCATGGTTCCCCTTATTTGCAATATCTAGTATATGTATGAGTCAAGCAGAAAAGGTCAGATAAGGTGATGTTAGGAAAATGAACCCTAAGATATGTATTTAAATGTTTTTTTCTTTCATGCATTTGTTTCTAAAGCATTTATAAGATTATTTCTTTGTTGCTTTGTATGTCCTTCCCCCACAGTATAACCCCTGTTTTCACTATATTTGATGTCGGTATAATTTGTGGAGGGGAAGGGGGAAAAACAAGTCATTTAAATAAGGATACATGTGGACCCGTTGCAACAATGAGAAGTACAAGTTGTCATGTTGAAAATGAACTTTACAACTTGGGTGGGGCGGGGGGGTGGGAAGGGATGGGAAGGGTAAACAAAGGAGGAGGCTACAATGCTTGATAAGAAATGTACTCACTATCTTGCCCATGTAATTGTAACTCCTCTGTACAGTATTTTCACACACAAAAAAAATCAAAGCATTAAAAAAAAATAGGTGAATGTGTGAATATGCTCGGAACACATTTGCTTTATATTTTAAAGTATTCAATTGAGCCAAATTGCATTACCAATTGGCAATTGCATTACTATGGAAACTTGTTGGTCTACAGCACTATTGCTGACAATGTTAAAGGCAAAAAGAAAAAAAATAACTCAAAGCATGACCTGGCTTTCAGTAATATGAGCATTTTTTCTCCAACAGAATTATATTCAAATTTTAATTATGCAAGAAATTAACAAAAAGATGAACAGGAAAGAATTGATGCAACTATTTACTATGAAATTGATACTTAATTGCATTGATATGTTAACTATAATGCTACTGTCCTTGTGTATATGCTCTATCTTATCTTCAATAAACCACGAAAAAGCCAGAAGTGGAGCTGTGGATCGAGCTGTGCATCAAGCAGTAGAACTTGAGAAAAAAGTACATACAGCATTGGGTGGGGAAACTGGAAACTATTAACCTCTTATATTCTGTGTGTCTCTGAGTTTTTTTTCTTTTAGAGTTCTTAAATTGAACACCCACATAAACATAATTGATTATGGAATCAAGCCCATGATTTCTTACCTCAGCACCCCAGAAACCAACCTATTCATGACTAAATGCTGCCTTTGGTCACATTCATGGAATTTCTACTTTGAAACTTTGTTTTTATGAATTCTTTCATCCACTTCATCTCTGGCTGAAATATGTCACTTCTGGAAATCACAGATTTTTGTTATTTGTTTGAATCACTGTAAGTCAAAAGGGTCTAATTTTGACCACTCACGGGAAGAACAAAGCCATGTATAACTCTCACAGACTTATAGAACCGTGGGATTAAAAAAATCTTCATTTGTTATGAGCCTGGAGATCACGTTTTTGCATGCTTTTAGCACATACATTTCTTCTTGGTTTTAAGTGTAAAATGCTGCATATGTACAGAGAACTTGTCAGCTAAAAATGCTGGAGGCTTTAGCTTGCAATGCGACAGGGTACGTGTGAGCAGATGTTTATTTCAACACTTCTTCAGATGCACTATCACTGTAAATTTGCCTGAAGAGTAGAAAGATGGCAGCTGAAATGGATGGGGAACTAACAATGGAGTGAACAGCGTTATCTTGACTGCTCAGAAGAATGCAGGCAAGGGAAGTATATAAGAATGGAGAATGAGAACTGGTGCCACTTCTGCATGTGGTTGCTCACTCCATATTTCTCTTCGAAGATAAATGTTTTCAAAGAGTTCTTTAAGGAGTGAAGGCTGCATTCATATGCAGTCTCCTGTCAAAAACCACTTGTAACAAAGGGACCCAAGTTTAAGGGCATAAGAATGCTTTTAGAAGAGGAGGGACAACTGACTGGTCAGGAAAAAAAGAAAATTAAGATGTATGGTCTATCATTATCAGTTGCATGTTAAAGCATGTCACCACATTTAGTATCTGTAACATCATACTATTTTTTAAGTTTGGTTTTTAGGTAAATAATTGAAAGGGAGACAGTTTGTACAACATGTCCAAGATTACTGAGCCAGTAAGTGACATAGGGAAGATTCAGCTCCAGTGGTGTGTTAATACTTCACTCAGCTATCTTCAAAGACAATGCAGATTAGGCATTATTTCAAAACAAGAGATAAGAAACTACCTTCATAGACTAAGAAGTGAGATGTCCAGAGAAGACACAAGGAAGGCAAATAAAGCATAGTAACTATAAGGGTGCTGGTCTAAATATGTAACACATCACACTTGATATTAAGAAGGACTCTAACTTCAAGCTGCTTTTAGATATTCTAGGGCCTACCTGCAAAGTACAGCCCACGGCACAAATCAGCCCCATTCATAGTGCCTTAGGGGATCATCCTTGCTCTTGAGAGAGAAAACCTCCCCACTGGGTCAAAAGTGTCCAGCTGTCTCTGTAACTCTCAGATGATGAAAGTGCAGATGGCTTACGTAACCAGATGTTTTCCTCTTTGCCCTCCTTCTCTGTTCACTGCTACAACGTTTACATTTTTGACCTGCGCTTCTCCAATTGTCGCCATAAATATTAATGTTTTCAATATCCCCTGCCAGTTCTCTTTATTTTGTATTCTCCTTACCTATCCCCTCTGGGATCAACCACTCGTTCCTAACACCCAACCTGTCTCAGTCTTCATTGCTCAAATTGACTACACTCAGTGCACACACCCTCTCCCCTGCAGCCACACTATTCCCTTCCTAGGTCACCTGCTATGGCTGCACTACTGTGACATACCGAGAACTTGTCAACTGAAAATGTGTGTGGCCTTCGTCTGCATTGAAGCTTCGTCTGCTATAGGAGCATTTTCTCCAAAGCACAGGTGATTAGTAATATCACACCCTCTTCTTCTGAAACTCTATTTCCATTCTCTTAACCTTGACTGTGGCAGCCCAGGAAGACATTTGTTTAGCTCATGTCTCTCAATTCACTGAAGAAGAATTAGCTTTAGCGTGCAAAAAAAGGTGCATGCTGTTTTAGCATCAGCAAGGAAATCAGTTGCCTTTAAAAGCATCTTTCAGATAAAACGAAGCTCAGCAAAAACATCAAGAAAATATCTTGCCTATAGGTGAAAGTTATGAAAACCCAAATAGAAAGAAATTAATGAAAAACCTATTGCAGAACTAAATGAGAAATCTAAGTGAGAAAAAAATACCAGGGCATCACCTCCTAAATTAAACTTAATTGAGTTAGATTAAACTGAATTAAAATTGATTAGGCCCAACCTGACATCATTATGAATTTTAATAATAATAATTAATAATGTTCCTAGACCACCTAGTTGATATAAGGTAAGACACAGTCCCATCCTCCAGAGTTTATACTACAAATTAAGGATGAGAGTGAAAGGGAAAAGTAGAATGGGAAGTAGAGCAGTGCGTTCCAAAGCACTGATTTTATTATGAGAATCATTTAGTCTTACAGTGAAACAAATCACTGCACAGAATCTTGGATTCTTTGCAGATATTTAGGAGAGAAGATAAGGTCCCAGAGCCTTAGAAAGCTATCATTTCTGGTACCAAAGGAAGCAAAACTAAGTGAATATGAAAGGTAGAAATGTTGCAGGGTACTGATAGTTCATGACTATAATCATAGATACTCAGGATGCTGAGATCTGAAGACTGAGGTTCAAAACCAGCATGAGTGGGCAAAAAATTCTGTGAGACTTTTACTTTCAATCAAACATCAAAAAGAAAGAAATCAAGGTGTGGCTCAAGTAGTAGTGTCAGCCTTGAACTTAAACCCAAATGAGAGTACAGGGCCTTGGTTTCAAAATGTTATATTCTAAAACTAAATTTGTTGTGTTGTATTATATAGTCACAACTTTTGTGATGCAACCGAATTTCCTAGAAAGAAAAGTCCTCTTGTAATTGCTAATATCAGTCACTTTCTCTTTAAAGACACAACTTCGGAGACAGTGTGCTGTCTTTTATTGGGTCTCTGTCCTCTCGTTAGGGAAATTGGAGATGTTCCCTGCCAATCACCATCATTGACTGATGATCTCTAAGCCATACCTTGGAGAAGATGGTTTGTTCACTGTAGGTATCAATCATTGCTTTGAGTAGACTACGTTCCCCTCTTATAAAGGAAAGTCTTCAGTAGGTCAGATAGGAGGATAGAGTGACTTTGTGTGGATACAATAATCATTGCCATATTTCTTTAGCAACTACACTTCCCTTCCTCTTCCTCTTTCTTCCCAATAATAATGATGCACTGACCAACTCCGCACATGTTTCCTAAGGGATGTGTAAAAATGTACAGACTTAAGGAAGTATCACAGAAATCACACACAGTTTCCCCACAAACACAGCATGACTTCCAAGAGTAAGAAAGTATGGTATGTGTCAGAAATATAAGGAGCTGCCCAAAATTATCTGAAATCAGGTAACTGCATCCTGAATTTACACCTCTATTTCCTCTAATAATATGGAGATTATAATTTTTAACCTTAAAAGCAAATAGCAAAATATAATGCAGAAAAATGGTGATTGTAGATTTAGCTGTTACTTTTTATATCCAATATATTGAGCAAATTTCTTGAAAGGAATAGTAAATTAAAAAAGAAATAGTAAGTTGAATTTAATTAAAGATCTATCTCTGTGGAAGTTATTAAACTAATAAAAATCAAGCCATGGTCAGAGAGAAAAAAATGAATAACATGTATTTAAGAAAAGGCTTGTTTCTAAGAGCCAAGGATATACTCGGTAGTAAAACCCTTACCTAGTATATGCAAGGCAAGTATATGCAAGTTCAGTCCTCAGTACTAAAATAACAACAAGCAAAAAAACCACCACTATCACTAAAACTAACCCTTGATTCTATAATACACGTAAGACAACTTAAAACTGAACACAAAAGAAGGAACTCAACTAAAAATAGGTAAAAGATATGAATAGACAATTCAAAGAATTTTTTAAACTTTTAGTTTTTATTGTGAAAATACCGTACAGAGGAGTTACAATTACATGGGCAAGATAGTGAATACATTTCTTATCAATCATTCTTGCCTCCTCTTTGTTTCCCCTTCTTAACCCTTCCCATAATCCCACACCTCCCCCTACCCAAACCTCCCTCCCTAACCAAAGCTGTAAAGTTCGTTTTTCGACATAACAACTTGTACATCTCATTGTTGCAATGGGTCCACCTGTATCCCTAGTAAAACGATTTGTTTTTTGCCCTTCCCCTCAACAAATTATACCAACATCAAATACAGTGAAAGCAGGGATTATACTGTGGGGGAGGGACATACAAAACAACATAGAAATCATCTTATAAACATGTTAGAAACAATTGCATGAAAGAAAAAATAACATGTGAATACTTATCTTGAAGTTCATTCCCCTAACATCAACTTATCTGACTTTTCTGTTTGACTCGGACAAATACTAGTAATTGCAAATAAGGGAAACCATGGGACCTATGTTTCTTTGGGCTTGGCTTACTTTACTTAATATAATTTTTTCCAAGTCTTTCCATTTCCTAGCAAATGGGCAATGTCATTCTTTCTGATGGAGGCATAGAATTCCATTGTGTATATATACCATATTTTCTTGATCCATTCATCTACTGAGGGGCATCTGGGTTGGTTCCATATCTTAGCTATAGTAAATAATGTTGCAATAAACATAGTTGTGCTGGTAGCTTTAGTGTGGTCTTGTCTATGATCATTTGGGTAAATGTCCAAAAGTGGGATTGCTGGGTCATAGGGGAGCTCTATGTGGAGTCTTTTGAGGAACCTCCATACTGCTTTCCAAAGTGGTTGAACAAGTTTATACTCCCACCAACAATGCAGTAGGGTTCCCTTTTGGCCACATCCCTCCAGCATCTGTTGTTTTTAGAGTTCTTGATTATAGCCATTCTAACTGGGGTGAGGTGGTATCTCAATGTTGTTTTGATATACATTTCTTTTATGGCTAGAGAGGTTGAGCATTTCTTTATGTGTCTATTGCCCATCCTTCTTTCCTCTTCAGAGAAGTTTCTCTTTAAGTCTTTAGTCCACTTATTTATTGCGCAGTTGTTTCTTTGAAGATTTGTTGTTGGGGGATTTAATTTTTTGTGTCCCAGGTGTATTTTAGATATGAGACCCTTGTCCATTGTATGGCTAGTGAAGATCTTCTCTCAATCCGTGGGCTTTCTATTGATTTTGTTAACTATGTCCTTTGCCATGCAGAAGCTCTGCAGCTTCATGCAATCCCATTTGTTCAACCTTTCTTTGATTTGTTGTGTTTCTGGGTCTCTTTTAAAAAAATTTCTGCCTGTGCCAAGGAGACCTAGGGTTTCTCTTATTCTATCCTGTAATGTTTTCAGAATGTCTGCTTTGACTCTGAGGTCTTTGATCCATTTGGAGTTGATTCTGGTACAGGGTGATATATAAGGATCTAGCTTTAGTTTTCTACAAGTAGTTAACCAATTTTGCTAGCACCATTTACTGAAGAGGTTGTCTTTCTTCCATTCTATTTTTTTTAGCTCCCTTATCGAAGATTAGATGGCTATAGGTCTGTAGGTTCATTTCTGGGTTTTCAATTTTATTCCATCGGTCCTGAGGTCTCTTCTTGTGCCAGTACAATGCTGTTTTGATTACTATGGCTTTATAGTAGAGTTTGAAATTTGGTATTGATATTCCTCCAGCACTTTTCTTTCTGTTGAGGATCGTTTTTGCTATTCGGGGTCTTTTATTGTTCCATATGAAGTTTTGGATTGCCTCTTCCAAGAAATTTTTTTAAAAATCAAAAAAACCCTCTGAAAATGTATTCAGTTCAACTTCACATAATCAATAGAGATTTCAAAGGAAGACAACCACTTCACACATTTTAGAGTGACACAATGTCCCAAATCCTAACAACATCAAATGCTGGTAAAAATGGGAAGCCACAAGAATGCTCAATCACAGCTGATAGGGAAGTCAAAGGGTACAACCATTTGAGAAAAAAGCATCTGACACTTTCTCACAAAGCTAATCAAAGTCTTACCATCAAATACAACAATTGTAATCTTAGCTATTTATCTAAATGAATTGAAAATCCAACAGGAACACCTATATGTGACTGAAACTGACAGATATCCTTCAATAGGTGAACAGATAAACACACTTTGGTACATTGGTACAATGGAATATTATTTCGTGACAAAGCAATTAATGGTCTATTGGCCACCAGAAGATACAGAGGAGCCATAACTATATGTTATGAAGAGGAATAAGTCAATATACATCCATGTATACATGTGTATGTGTGTATACATACAAGCTATATAATTCCAACCATGTGACTTCAAAAAAGATGAAATTTTAGAGTAATTAAAAATATCTGTGTGTCCTAGAGGATTTCTGGGGATAAAGCATGATCAGAAGCACAGAGGAATTTGCAGGCAATGAAACCATTCTATATGATACTGGAATGATGGGTACGTACACCATGTATGTAGTGAACTCATAGAACTGCATTCTTGGTTTAAGGAAAAGATGGACCATAATGGTGTAAACTATAGACTTCCTTAACATTCGTGCTTCCATACCAACTCAACAGTCATAAAAAACGTACCTGAGTATTAAAGATGGTGAAAATAATTGGAAAAGCTGAAAAACGTTGTGGGGCAGGGATGCATGTGCCTTCTCTGTATCTTATTCTTCTTGATTTTTCTGTGCACCTGTAACTTCTTTGAAGTTTATTATATAAAAATAAATATAGAACCAGTTCAGACAAATAGAGAAGTCTATTTTTACCATGGCCAATATTCCTTAGAATTCCTAAATCATCAGTACACCATCGGGGCCTCTTGCACAAGGAATGGAGTTTAGATGTTCTCCAAGAGAAATGTTTGTAATTGGGTCTGATCAATGTGCCAACTTCACTGTAGTTCATTGCTTGATTCTGCTTGTAAATTACAGGATGTTGCTTAGTCTGCTGAAGTGAGTACCTGCCAAATGTGCCTACCTGTTATTGCTCAAGGTATTCAGGACATATACGACTACACTAACACAATTGATTTTGGTTAAGGTAGTTCACTTGAAGCTGAGGAATCAGGCGAAGTAGCCTAACTATGGAATTGATAGTTGGTCAATTAATAAAACATCAAAGATGCTAACAATGTCCAGCTCCCACCACTATCATAGTTGATGATGCACTTTAAGAGGAAAAGGTCAGTTGGCCTCTGACTCTGCCGCAGACTGCCTTTCCAGTAGTTTCCCCTGAGTTACAAAAGACAAAATGATGAGAGGGTGACATCCACCAAGATGCCTTGAGCTTACAAGCTGGTTTATAGAATGGTAACTTCCGTGTGCAGCTACTTTTTACACATAAGTAAAACAATAATTTTAAAAGTCAGAAAAGGAAAAAACCAGTACAGAAAGTCAGTTGACAGAATTGTTCACAGAAAGACTATGAGCCTCATGAGATGCTTTCTTCTAGTGAAATAAATAGTGAGATAAATGGTCACAGATGAACTTCAAGATTGCAGAGCTCTGATAAAGGGCATGCTCATCAGTACCCTTGATGGAATGAAACAGTTATTCAAAGATGCTATCTGCTGAAGACTGTCATCTTCAATGTGTACCTTCTAAGGTCTCCCTGGGTGTTCTATCATCTGAAGGATAACAAAAGAGACAAAATTAGAGCATGAAAAATACTTAGGACCAAGTAGAATCCTGTAGTTCTGCCCACACTCCATTGGCAAGAATTACATACTCATCTAGGTACTGCTAATTGCAAAAGAGCTTGGGAAATATAAAGAGATGTATTCAACCTATCTTATACACCACATATGCACATATGTGCATATATATTAAATACATATAGCTTATTCATCTCATACAGTAACTACTGAAAAGACAGGAATACAATAGAATTAGGCATGAAAAATCATAAACATAAATAATTAAATATGAGTAAGTCTTTGCATGACAATGTCATCAATCGATATAGCTAATGACCTCACCTCTCTATAAATGAGCTTTAAGTATAAGAAGTGTGGAGAATAGAATGTGAGTTAGGATAAGCCCACCAACCCTGGACCAATTTCTTTCTCAAGTCCTCACACGTTGAAGAAAAAACATCACAAGTTTCTTTTCATTATTTTAAGTTCTGTCAAATATTTTCTCTCCCAGGAGAGCTAATTTCTTACCTCACTCTCGAGTCATGACAGATAATTAGGAAGTCTGGTCAGACTTTTGTGGGACTGTCTTTCTGCAATTTTTATATTGTTATAAAATAGCTTCAGGGGAGACACACATACAAAAAAAGGGGAGATAATAAGGATGAGAGCACATTAGCCTAAAGTATAATTTCATTGTTTTCCATCTGTTGTAATTATGAAAATAAACTCTTTTGTGCTCAGCAGGATAAGTCATCAGAAAGATTCTTGTGTGTGTGACATATCTTGTTACATGTTATAAATAAGAACATCTTATCTGTATGGTTTTTTTTTCTTCCTTCCCTAAGGAGCAGAGCTATTGCAATCTTCCCATTATAAGAATCATTTTTTTTCCCCGAGCCAACATAGCTTGAGGGAAAAGTATTTGTTCCAACCAAATCATTACTGCATATGGGATTTAGATTTGCATTTGCACATATTTCCAAGGTGACTGAAAAAGCATCATTTCAAGAAAAGAACAATTTAAATATCATAGTTTTCAGGATGCGTTTTCTCTCTACATATAGAGTAAAAATAATATATATGCTTTATATTAAGATTGTTACGGGACCCAGTAAGCATCATCTTCAACTAAATTTTACAGTAAAGAACAAGCTAAGCCAAGGGGAAAAAATAGACTCTACTCCTTTCCACTCATACCCTTGTACCTGAGCTATGGAGAGCTTTCTTTAAAGCATGTGCTGATTATGTTAAAGTCTTAAGGGTGATTTCATTACATGAACACAACGAAAGATTAGCTGCCTTAATTCAATTTTTGTTTCCTCTAACTTAACTGGCACTGATGATGCAAAAAAAAAAAAAAAAAAAAGAAAGAAATCAAAACCAATGTTTATTTTCCTAAGCATTATTTTTCTATTTCTTATTTTTCAAACTATAGGAAAATAATGACTACTTATTGACCCCTACTATATCATATGATGTATTTATTTTTATTATTAGTCTAAGAGGGGAAAATGGAATGGTCAAACTAGATTGGTTATTTTATGAAGGGATTTTAGAAACTACACGGGCAAGTAAATCTTTTAAAAGATTTGATTGATTGACTAGGGTTTCAACTTGGAGTCTTTTGTTTACTAGGCAACTGCTCTAACATTTGAGCCATGACGCAGCCCTGCTGGGCTTTCATTACTTTTCAGACAAGGCTCATACATTTTTCTGGGATCCTTCTGAACCTTGATCCTAGTACCTGTGTTTCCAGCCTCACTGGATCTACAGATGGACACTGTCACAGTGAACTTGTGTGTGGAGATGGATTCTGATTGACTTGTTGACTAGTGAAGCTTTGAATGGCGACATTCCCCCTTTCTACCTCCTGAGTAGATGAGGTTACAAATAGAAGTCACCATACCCAGCTCTTATAAGAGGTTAGATTCCTTGACCTGTTAGATTAAAAAAGAAATCCGGGGATGAGACTCGGGATTTTTTTTTTTTTTGCCAGGCCCGGAGCTTGAACCCAGAGACCTGGGTACTTACTGTTCCTGAGCTTCTTTTTGATCAAGGCTAGCACTCCACCAGTTGAGCCACAGCACCATTTCTGACTTTTTCTGTTTCTGTGGTACTGAGGCATTGAACTGAGACTTCATGCATGCTAGGCAAGCACGTTATCACTAAGCCACATTCCCAGTCCCCAGGAAATTATTTTTAACAAGCTTCTTAAATGTTTCCAGTGACCAGACAGATCTTGAATCCACTGTCTTTTGGGATGCATTCATTCTGGGTACACAGGACACATAGAACTAAAGATAGGCACTTAGGGAGTGGCAGATTAAGGACAAGAAAGTAAAGCAGTCTTTTGGTTTCCCTTCTCACTCTGATAGTACAAAGAAATAGCAGAGCAGCGTTTTGGTGCTGCTACTATGATAAATGCATATTGATTCAGAGGAGAGCAGGGGTGTGCTTCCTGTACCTGCACCCCAGGCACAGGCCCCACAGTGGGGAAGCTGGATGGATGAATTCTCCCTGTAGCAGTAGGACATTCAAAGTACCCTGAATTTTCTTCCTTGGGATGCCCCCCCTGGTCCCAGAAGTCTGCTTATATCCTTTGCCCTCTACCATTTCCCTTGGGGGTATCTCACCAAAGGATGGCATTCGTAATGCTCTAAAAATCAGCACCTGAATTTGATTTCTAGGAGGTTAGTTCCAGTACTAAGAGCTTAATTATAAACTAGAAAGAGGCCCCCCAAAAATAACTGAATAGAGATGTGTGTAAGATACTGCTCATGGGGCTGGGAAGGTGGCTCAGTGGTAGAGCGCTTGCTTTGCATGCTCGAGGCCCTGGGTTCGATTCCTCAGCACCACGTAAGCAAAAAGAAAAAAAGCCGGAAGTGGCGCTGTGGCTCAAGTGGTAGAGTGGTAGCCTTGAGCTGAAGAGCTGAGGGACAGCGCCCAGGCCCAGAGTTCAGGCCCCATGACCAGACCCAAAAAAAAAAAAAAAGATACTGCTCATGTCTGCTGATTTGAGATACTCTGAGATGAAGTTGGTCACTTAGATTTCCACCAGTGCTCTTCACTCCTGATTCTGAGAACTCACAGTTGTTCAGTGTCGTGATTTAAGAAAATGCCTGTGATGCATAATAGACAGACATGCTCTTTTAAAATCTTACAATGTGAAGGAAGAATTCTATTAGGAAAAAAAAAATAGGAAGACTAAGGGGATCCTCCCTCTCAGGATATCTCAGCGTAGAAGGAAATATCAGTTCTTCTGGCCTGGGTACCTCATGGGGGGATGAACTATAAGATAATCAAATGTATGAAGCAAAAGTAATTGCCTTTTAATCCAAATGAGTCCAAGTGACTTGATTCTGAATGAGGCAAGGTGCTTAAAAAAATAATCTTCTAATTCTTAAAGAGTTGAGCAACTGAGTAAGCAGTTTATGTGTCAGGTTTCATTTGTATCTTGGAAGAACTAATCATAGCAGTATTTATTTAAGGCAAGTGTTACAATTGTTGCCATCAGGTTTGAAGGATACACATCAAAGATCATTTCTAGTTGAGGTGTTGTAATTCTAGACCTTTTCAATCTGGATTTGGAGATGGATAGGTTTTGGAGATGGAGAAGTGGAAGACTATGTTTGGGAAAATAGCAATGTGGTTGAAAGCAAGGGGTTAGAACATGTACATGTACCTTTATGGAATGAAGAGTACCCAGAGTTGGGTGATATATAGGAGAAAACTAAAGGCAGATGAGCATCAGCAAATAGCTCAAGAAGTTTGCCAAGTTGGGGGTAAGGTTAAAAAAATAAGAATAAGTGAGTGGAGTACATACAACTGTGATTTGGGCCTATTTTCTGAAAATAGGAAACAGGAAATGAGGTGATGACAACAGAATATACACAAAGATTTGCCACTACTCTGACGAGACTACCAATGCTGTGTGGTCAGGCATTTGAAAGAGTAAAAGGGTGGTCATTATTACTGAGCTTCAACCCACACAGAGCCTTCACTTTTGACAAGTCCTTCTCTGTGTAAATGTTTCTCACTGCTTGTTGCAATTCTCTTGGGGCTTGGCTGGATGCTCTCTCTCTTTACTCAGCAATGACCCCTATTTCAAGACATCCCCTAACCCTTCCTCATGTCTAGAATCTTCTTGCTGTTCCCAGTTCCCATGCTTCCCCAAATGCAAATTGCCTATTCGATTTCTCTGCCTTTTACAACTAAGTTGCTGCTCATTTCATGGTGGAATGGAAAATACATTAAACTTTGGAAGAGAGACTGGGAAAATGGAAAATGATTTTTTATGATCTTGGAGGAAAGACGACCATAGTGAACAACTTTACATATCCCAATCTATGTCTCATTGTCAATACTGAGTTTATTGCGAGTCTGTGAGTCTACCATACAAATGACTTTTCCCTCTGTGTTTTTATTTCAGTATGTTTTAACACCATTGTTGTTCTATGTGGATCCTCATCGGTTTGTAGGATTCTGTGTTATACATCTCAGGCATGCTTAGGTACCAGAAAATCTGGCTGAACTGCCAAGTTTGAGAACCATTACAACGGGTCCATCCAGTGACTGCCTCTCATACCACTACAGCGAAACCTCTGAAAATCTATTGGCGTGCTCAATAGGTGAAAGAAGATATCTTTTCATGCTTTTGTTCACTTCCCTTCCTCAGTAATATTGCTAGGTACCTACAACTTTTTGCTGTTATCAAAAACAGCTAAGTCTTCCTTGCATTCCGGAGGCAGAAGCAGGAAGATGGCAACTTCCAAGCAAGTCTGTCTCAAAGTAACAAACAAATGAAAAATCCTGAGATTGAATCTCACAGTGACGATTCTTTTCAGAACTGCCATGTTTGGTTGTATACATTGTCAATGGCATAAGCACCATTCCATTGGAGACATGAAATGATGCTTTTAGGGGACACCATTTATCTAGTTCAGACAGAAATAGGTCTGTGAGAAGCTGTATGGTACATTGACTAATTTCCTTAAGGAAAGGACTGAGCTTGTGCTTATAAACCCTGTCTTCCTTTAAAACTGATATGTGTAAATGAGGTTCTTCTTATACAAGTTTCTTAAGCTAATGTAAGTACATTGAGATCATGGTCATAAAAAATGGATGAAATTTTATTTTATATGAGTGTTGTGAGTGTTTAATTGTTGAAAAATGTGATTGATAGAGGATCACTTGCACATTTAAAATGAATCACCTAAAATAATCACTTTTCCCTTATTTAGTATATTTTTATTGTAAAGATACTGTACAAAGGGGTTACAGTTACATGAGTAAGGTAATGAGTGCATTTCTTATTGAGCATTGTTACTCCCTCCTTCGTTTTTCTCCTACCATCCCTTCCCTCTCTACCTCCCCAATTCCTCCATCCAGCCCCAAAGTTATAAAGTTCATTTTCAACATAGTGTCTTGTACATCTCATTGTTACAATGAGTCAATCTGTATCCTTAGTTCAGCATTTTGTTATTTCCCTTCCCCTCCCCAAATTAGAAAAGTGTGTATACAGGATGCAAGGTACTTCTTTTTTTATCCAATCAGATAAAGAAGTTTATGCTTTATAATCAGGCTGGTGTTATATTCCTGTCTGTGTCAATTTATAGACTAGACTCCCACATATTCATACATGACAGCAATTAACCAATGTTTCATGAGGACAAATCCATGAATGCTTTTCATACTATTATAAAACAACATGGTTCTAGTCTCTTATAACAATATAACTTCTTTTCTTTTTATTTATTTATTTATTTTTGGGTCTGGTCGTGGGGCCTGAACTCTGGGCCTGGGCACTGTCCCTCAGCTCTTCAGCTCAAGGCTAGGGAGCTACGACTTGAGCCACAGCGCTACTTCTGAGTTTTTTTCTGCTTATGTGGTGCTGAGGAATTGAACCCCTTGCATGCCTCAGGCATGCAAGGCAAGCGCTCTACCACTGAGCCACCTTCCCAGCCCACAACTTCTCTTCTTGAAGTGCAATCTTTTAGGGATAAATATTCAAGATGACAGAATAGTACAATGATTTATACCCACAATCTGAAAACATTTGTCACATTCTTTATGATTGTCTTATTCTACTTCTTGTTACTGTAGAGGGATATTACAGAATGAGCAACTTGTAAAGAAGAGAGTCCATTTAGCTTCCAGTTCTGCAGGCTGGGAGTCTGAAGACAGGGCAGTGTTAATGGACAAGGGCCTTCAAGGTTCTTCATCATGTGCTAGTCTCTCATCACAGGAGAGGCTATGGAAGAGCTGAATCACAGGGGTAGTAGAGGATCAGAGAGGTAGTTAGCCTGCTCCCATTACAATGATATTAACCATAAACCCACTCATAAGGGCTCCCCTCTCATGACTTAATGGCTCCTAGTAGCCCCGCCTCCCTTGGGGATGCATTGAAAAATCAAACTTCCTGTTTAATTTATCATGTCCAAATATATATATATATATATATACATATATATATATATATATTTGTATTTTACCCTCCAGATTTATAGACACATTCTAATTACCACAAATGAGGAAAAACGTATAAGCTATATTTCTTTGGCTCTGACTTTCATCACTTAAAATATTTTTTCCAATTCTTTCCATGTCATGCTTTCTGCTGGAAGCATAGAATTCCATTGCATATTTATATCACATTTTCTTGATCCACTGAGGGACACCTGGGTTGATTCCATATCTTGGCTATGTCATAATGCTGAGATGAACATGGTTGTGCGGGGAGTTTTAGTGTGGCCTGGTGTGTAGTCTATTGGATTAATGGAGTTTGCTGGGTCATAAGGAAGCTCTATTTTTAGTCTGATGAATGTCTGTACTGCTTTCCAGAGTGGTTGAACAAGTTTACATCCCACCAACAATGTATTAGCATTCCTTTTTGCCCACATCCTGCCAGCATCTCTTATTGTTAGTCTTCTTGATAATGGTCATTCTAACTGGGCTGAAATGGAATCTCAATGTTGCTTTGATTTGTATTCTTTCTATGGCCAGAGATATTGAACATCTTTTTATGTGTCTATGGGCCATTCTTACTTCTTTTGAAAAGTCTCTCTTTGAGTATTTAGCCCATTTATTTGGGTTGTTGTTTATCCTTAGAAGAGGATATCAAAGGCTCAATAGTTATGTGCATATGACCATATAAAATAATGTTTATCGAAATGAACTCCAAGAAGTGGTAACGAGGTTTTTTGTTTTACTTTTTGTGATTTTTTTTCTTTGTCCAATCCTTTTTTTTTCCATTTTGTTAATGTCTTTTATTTCTGTACCTTTTGCCTTGTATGTAAGTTTATCTGTTTTGGGGAGGGGAAGGGGAAACATTAAAATGATGAAACAAAAGGTAAACTAATGCAGGAGTGATACTCACTAGACACTACTTTGAAAATAAACTTTACAACTTGTGGCAGAGCAGGGATAGGGAGGGAAAACCCTGGGAGAAAATGAGGGAAGGGGTGGCACTGTTCAAAAAAAATGTGTTCATTACCTGATGTGTGTAACTGTAAACCCCATGTCCATCATCTTTAAAATAAAAATCAATTTTGTTAAAAAAAAAAGAAAAAATCAAGCTTCCAACACATTAATTCTGGTAAGACAAATGCTCAAGACACAGCCATGATTTTAGATGTCTAATCTTCAGAACACTGCCGATGCTGAAAGGGATTCACCTACAGGAGGCATAAATGTGAGTTCAATCTAATTTCAGAAAATCAACCCAGTATGTTGGCATGCATCTGTGATCCCCAGCTATATGGGATCTAATCTATCTATAATTATGGGATCTAATCTATCTAGGAGGATCTAATCTATCTATAATCGTATAGCTCTAATTTCAGAAAATCAACCCAGTGTGTTGGCATGCATCTGTGATCCCTAGCTACATGGGAGGTATCATTAGGAAGGGTGTGGTCCAGGTCACCTGAGCAAAAATGTGGCATCCTAATTGAAAACTAACTAAAGCAAAAAGGTTTTGGGGAATAGCTCAAGTGGAGAGCACTTACTCAGTAAGCATGAAGCCCTGAGTTCAAACCCAAGAAGGAAAGGAATAGGGAAAGGAAAAAGGAAAGGAAGAAAGAGCCATTTTTTTCTGTGTACATAGTGCATAATGAAAGGATACATCAATCCATAGGGTCCAGGGTCATTACAGATGCAGTTTCTAGTTCCGGGAAGGGACTCACTGCCCTGAGCAGTCAAGACAGTGATGCTCAGCTTTTTGCTCATTAGTAGTTGATACAATGACTCACACTGTGGATGTTTTGTCACAGAAGAACTGGGTTATGACTAACTTGCCTCAGGAAGGCTGGAAGCTCTGGCTGTATTTTTGAACTGCACGTATTACTTTCTTAGGCAAAGTCACCATTAACACAAGTGTCCAACCTCAGGAAGATGCATTCAACTTTGACAACCCCTTCTACACCCCACAGGTTCAGCAGCCATCTCAGCCAGTCCTACCTTTGAAGTGTCATTTTAGTCATTAGAAGACAGATCCATCATGCTGTCCCATTCAATGATAGCTCACTAATCACAGATCAGCGAATCTTGAGAAATGTAAACAGCCACTCTTTATACTCATAGCTTTTGCCTTTGATTGACACATCATAACTGTACATATTTATGGGGTATGATGTGAATGTTTTGTGCATTCATTATATCACAAACCACATCTTTGAAAATCCATAGTGGGTCGTCTAGTGCTATGAATAGTTAGATTAAGCAAGCTACATCAAAGCAGTGAGTGGTTTTGTTTGTTTGTGTTTTATTCTATTTGTTGAAACCTTGCATAGAAGACTCAGGGCTTATAAGGGCATTGTGCAGATAAATATATGAAATTCATCCCCACTCTGCTACAGGCTCTCTCCTGTTGCTTCCTAAAAGTAACTGTGTTTATATTCTTTACAAGCACCATGCCCCATGCCTCCACTCACTTTTAAGAATTCTTTTTTTCTGTTTTTAAACCCTGTACATTGCAAATAAGACAAACTGTTTTATTCCCTGGAATCTTGTGTTTATAGCAACTCCAAGAAGCCAGCTAAGAACACTGTGGACCTCAGAAGTAAGAACAACAGGTGTCAGGTCACAAGGAGACCAGATTGGAGGCTGCTCAAATCATTCCTTCCCATGTCACTCACCTTACATAATAATGAAAACATCTGATCCTGTCAAGAATTTTTCCATGGATAATTGAAGAAGTTCCACAGGTAGATCCTCTCTTTCACCACGTTTCCTTCCTCGAACCCAGGCTATGTTTTCATAAAATAAGAGAAAACTGTGCCCCTAAAATTTGTGTTCCATAAAAGGATAAATCAGAGCAGTGTCTTAAAGTTTTACAAAGTAAATCCCTACATAAGGGGAAGTGTGGCTGATATTGAATATGCAGAAAAGCTCTCATTTCTTGGACAACTGTACTCAGGACAGATGTATACAATTCAGGTAGATTAGGATACTTAAACTACTCTGTGAGTTTGGGGAGAATTCAAAACATCTCATGAGGACCACCTTTTGGGAGGCCAGGCACAATATTCCCAACAAGTTAAACTTCTAAGAGAATATAAAAAGTATAGAGACATGGTGGTGCTTGCCTGAACTCTCAGCCCTTGGGAAGCTGAAGCAAGAAAATGGTGCAACAACACCCTGTCTCAAAAAAAATAAATAAATAAAAATAAACCTGTATTGTTTATGGAAGCTCATGTTTGTTCCTTTCCTAGTTACCTTCATTCTGTGCTTTCTTATAATTCTGCAGCATATTACCAATAGATAGATAGATAGATAGATAGATAGATAGATAGATAGATAGATAGATAGATAGATAGATATCATCTATTTGGTATGTATATAGAAATACACATGCAAGCATAATTTATAGTGAATATTTATAGGTACCAAGTAGAACTATCACAATATGGATACAGACATTTATTGCTGCAGGTCCAAAAATTATAATCATCACTTTACTTATTTTAAAAACATACACATTTTATAAGCTATAAAATAATAGTAATAGTTCACCCAGAAGTGTCTTTAAGAATATTGGCACTGTTCCTATAATCATTTAGCATCTGTACTAAGAACAAGAAGAAACAATAAATAATATAGCAAGCAAAAATTATCAACATCTTAAGATTGCTCTCACAATTAACAACAGGTATCTTTTTAATTTTGTGACTTAATTTTTGTGAGCACAACAGAAATCTCTCCAAAACATGAAAACTTGCAATGTATTATGATCAAAGTGTATCTAGGCAAACTTCTTTAATCATAAGGTAGTTTAAAAACTGGAAGTATATATAACATTCTGTAATTACATTAAATTCCAACATTAAATATGAAAAATAGCTTGGTTTGCTTTTTCCATATTATATTAAAGAAGATATTTTCTTTAAATTTTGTAAGACTATTATCTCTCTTTATTGCCCACAAATAATTGTATTATAGTGACCCACTGAATTCAGGAGCCCAAGTGTTTCTTGATATCTGATTTTTAAATAAATGGATTTATTACTGGTTGAAAATAGACTAAGAATATATTGATTGCAATCAATTTGGGACTGGAAAAGGTTTATAGAAAGTTGACATTAGAGAAAGAATATTAGAAATTCTAACAGGTATTTTTGCTGATACATAATATTTTTCTCTCTACTAGCATTTACCTGATCTTTGATTCTTTCCTAGTTACTAGATCTATTATTTTTTCCAACAGAGAATCTTGAGCATATGTACCACCATTTAGAGGAGTTAAGAGGAAATGAATCAAAAAACATCTTTCTTGGTATTCTAAAACTACCATTTGGGAAAAGAAGACCAGACACAGAAAAATCAACAACTTGCTTTACTACTCTTTTATTATTATTATTATTATTATTATTATTATTATTATTGTGAAAATTCCATACAGAGGAGTTACAATTACATGGGCAAGGTAATGAGTACATTTCTTATCAAGCATTGTTGCCTCCTCCTTTGTTTTCCCTTACCATCCCTTCCCATCTCAACCGCCCTTCCCAGCCACTCCCCTCTCCCTACCAAAGTTGTAAAGTTCGTTTTTTGACATAATGTCTTGTATATCTCATTGTTGCAGTGGGTCCACCTGTATCCCTATTTAAACAATTTATTTTTTCCCTTCCCCTCTACAAAGTATACCAACATCAAATACAGTGAAAACAGAGATTATACTGTGGGGGAGGAACATACAAAGCAACAAAGAAATCATCTTATAAATAAGTTAGAAACAATCGCAAGAAAGAAAAAACATTTGAATCCTTATCTTGGGGTTCATTTCGCCTAACATTAACTTATCTGACTGTTTCTGCTTGTCTCAGACATATACTTGTTATTGCAAATAAGGGAAACCATTGGACCTATGTTTCTTTGGGCCTGGCTTACTTCACTTAATATAATTTTTCCAAGTCTTTCCATTTCCTAACAAATGGGGCAATGTCATTCTTTCTGATGGAGGCATAGAATTCCATTGTGTATATATACCACATTTTCTTGATCCATTCATCTACTGAGGGGCATCTGGGTTGGTTACATATCTTAGTTATGATAAATAATGCTGCAATAAACATAGTTGTGCTGGTAGCTTTACTACTCTTTTAAAAGCAATTTATTAAAAGAAAGGTGCCTCAAGTTCAACTTTAATCCACTTTCCTCATTCTTTGATGATTTTCATTATCCAGTTATTTCCTTAATATATTCCAGCAAGCAATGCCAACAGACAGTATGGTGGTTTTATTTTAGATGATACATGTTTATTTTTATTTTTGTTTGTTCTTATGCCAGTCCTGGGGCTTGCACTTTGGGCCTGGGCACTGTCCCTGAGCTTCTTTGTGTTCAAGGTAAGAGCTTTACCATTTGAGTCACAGCGCCCACTTCCAGATTTTTCTGAGTAATTTATTGGAAATAAGAGCCTTGCCCACTTTTCTGCCTGCGCTGGCTTCAAATGCAATCCTCCGATTTCTACCTCCTCAATTAGCTAGGAGTATGGGCTGAGCCACCCAGCTTCATGTTTTGTTTTATTGGAGACATTTTCATTATTCTTGAACATAATTATCTTTAATTAAAATCTGTCAAAGCTGGTGAAATTAGAGATTGTTGTTTAACAGATAAAACACCCATTGGTTCACCTAATTTTTTCCAAAGCATTAATAAATCTTAAATGAAAATATTGTCCCACCTAGATCCTAAAACAATCTAATTTATATTACCTTTGTTTCATTACCTATTAATGTTTCTGATATAACTTATCCTATTTATCCACAGCATACATTTACTTATATCATGGCATGCTTTTTTATTAATAATGCAAGCAAAATGTGTACAATTTTTATTCATTAAATAAAACATTGAATCCAGTTTTCTTCATGTCACAGTCTTATTTCTTTTTATGTTTCTCTCTCAGACTTTTCTGTCTTCTTCCTGAAAGAAAAATCTACTTTATGCTAATTGATAATTTCCCTACTGATTTTAAGTACCTGGAGAAGGAACTTTTTTTCAGAACTAAAAGTCATGACTCAAATAATCACAGAAATAACTCTTATCCTTTGCAAAAAGTACTCAATCTAAGCAAAAATATTATCAGATAGTAAAATCAATCCTGGCACACTGAAAAGTGTGAAGTTCTTGGTCTGCCAAAGATTTCTTTCCAGTCAATGAGTCTTGGAAGAAAGAGTAGGAGACAAGTTCCACCTATTTCAGCTCATTAAAAATAAAATAGCACTAGTATGTGCTGGTGGAATATATGTATAATCCTAGCTATTTAGGAGGCTGAGATATTGAAGATTCAAAGCCAGCCTAGGCAGGAAAGTCTGTGAGACTCTTATTGTCAATTAAATATCAAAACAAAAAAGCCAAAAGTGGAGCTATGGTTCAGAGCACTAGCCTTGAGCACAAAAGCTTAAGGAGAGTGTCTAGGCCCTGAGTTCAAGCCCCAGGATGGGAACAACAACAAGAACAACATAAATAGAAGTGTCAAATTTGATATTGTGTTGTATAGCTTTTAAGAGCCTTTAGTGACCTTTTTTATTGATCAGTTAACTTGATTAAAATAGCTCAGTGTTTGAACATCATAAAATGGCATTCATACTCTAAGACTATTGGAAGGGGTTGCATGATAATATAATGTCTATACAAGAGAAGACTTTCAGAACAGGAAACAAAGTCTGTCACAAAACTGTCCCACTGAAGATGGCTGACTTTTTTTTTTCTATAAAGGTATTTCACTGCTCCCTGAAGAGCTATGAATCCCAGATCTGCCAAAATAGATTACGCAGTTGGTTCAGGAGATAAGAGCCCTACAGGGAAAACATTTAGGCTTCAATTAAGTTTGGATGTCGACAAAACTAAGTGGAAGGAAGGTCCATGATGCTAGCCTACTGGGTAGGATTTAGAGCAAGTGAAGATTGCTTGATAAGTACTAAAATTGCAGGTCATCTAAGACTGCTTCATCTCTGAGCGGAAAGGCTATTCAATTGCCCTTTAAGTGCCATACAATTATTTTCATAGACTCTGAGAGGCCTAGCAGGTCAACTCCCTATCTTTCTAACAAATTCTGGGGCACCTTCTAAACACGCTTGACAAAAAAAAGAGAAAGAAACAATGAATCAGCCTTTGTTTAAACCCTTCAAGAATATGAAGCTCACTACTTCAATAGGCAAATAATCTTTTCTAATCATTTTTAAGTCTATGTGCCTGATGCTCAGTAGGTCATATATTGGAGGTCTAATTAAACCCCTTCAAACACCAAGTTAGCCAACACATCCTCTATATGAGAACTTGCAAATGTTTGAAGACATGTTGGAGTTTGCATTTTAGTCCACTGCTTTCTAGTTTTATGAAGTTGGGTAATCTTTAAGATACCCTCCCTTCATACCTTCACATCTTAGTTATTTATATAACTTAGTTATTCATCTAACTGTTGATAGGGTTAATTAGAAGATTAAGAACTTAGCCCATAACAAATAGTTATCTAAGTGTACAAGTTAGTCTTTCATTGAATTTCCTTCCTCCTTGTACCTACTGCTGGAAAAACCATGTTGAAATTGGTCCTGAAGGTACAGTGTTTCCTCAGTGAGGAAACAAAAATTATAAGCATTCAATGTCAATAACATTTTCTGAATGGAGACAAGTGGTACTGAGAAATCAATAAGAAGGCAGCTAACTTAGTTCGTTTGGCAATAAAAACAGTTCCAGGTAGAAAGCACAAAGTTGAAATGAGATGTATGGTGAATTGACCAAAGGAAGAAGATAAAATTAACAGCATTCTAAGACCTAACAACAAGTTAAAAGAAAAAAGTCTTAAGAAGTAATGAAGTGGATAATTGTCTTAGAAATAAAGCATATTTAGCATGGCTTTTATTGTAGCATAACAGGTAATAGTAATAAATATTTGTGAAAAGATCATGGCCTATAAAGTTTTATAGATCATTTTAAATACAGGAAATGAGAAACAAATATAAATATTTTTAGCAAAATGATCAGATTTATGGTAAAAAGTCAATGTGATGGTTTTTCAGTTACATAAACAGAATGGGTATTTTAGAACATTTCCAGGTAATAATATGTACTATAATCATTGTAGAAGTCACATGGAACATGTATATGCCACCTTATCTTCAGAACAGTCCCAGTTTATACTTGTAATCATGGCTGCTCATAGTGTTCTACCCCATCCCACCCCTTTTTTAACAAAATTGTCCTGGATTAAAAGAAAATTACATGGTCCCTGGTCTTCAGACACATAAACCTAATCTTCATTCATCTCTCATTCTTTCACAGCACTTGTTACAGAGACTTTAAATTTCTAAACAGACTCTCAAGAATTACCTGGAAGTGTAATAAGTCATTTACTTTATTACCATTATACTACTCCTTTATTTTATTTATAATATTTATACTGCTCCTTTATTTCTAATACTAGTGAGTAGAAAAGTGTTTCTAAGCTCTACCATTCCTTTGGCTTTCTTTTTTTTTCTTTTTGACAATTACTTTGCCTTTTCAGAAATGGGAACATCTCTTGCTTATCTTGGAAACTTAGCTCTTCTGAGTAATGACTGTGTTCAGGTGTGGCCATGGGGCAGGGGCCCAGCAGGGTAAAACAAGTAGAAGAGAAATCTAAGTGGAGACTGAAGTGGTTGGGGTAATGTGAAATTTTAGGGTAGTAGGAATATCAGAAATCTCTCATCAGAGTCTTCAATACGTGAGAGCTAGTGACTCAATGCTGTACACTGAGACAGAAAGGGGATGCGAGACAGTATTGCTAGAGTGAATAGGAGGTGGAGATTTTATACAAGGATTTGATGGGATGGTCTGGAAATGAGGCAGCAGAAAAGTCTTCAGATCAGATCTCGAAAAGGATGTGCTCATGAGCAATGAGTTAAAAGTTTTAGCCACACTAGTAGGGAAAAGGAAGGTTTAATGAAAATAATCGTGGAAAGGAAAAGTCTATACGAGAGAATTCTAGAGAGCAAAGAGCATAGTGGACTAAGACCGGGAGCATGCAGAATGTATGCAGATACAGTATGTTGAGACTGGCCAGATGACTTGGGTTGTATGTGCATTCTAAGGTTAAAATGAAGACACTGGCACTCTGAGCTTAATTGCACTTACAGTTATAAAATAATGATCAATTCAATCTCCTGTGGAAGCTGAGTAGTTGCAGACTCTTAGAGGTTAAATTTAAACCTAGAGGAAAAAGTTCAAGACTCTGATCATAGCAAGACTTCTCCACTGAGAAGAGTCAACTATAATCAGATATAACTAGGGGCCAAACACATTTATTTGCCTGAGTAAGCAATTCACTATGTATGTTTTATGTAGACGTACAATCATAATCATACACATGTACTATGTATTTGCATAATCATAACGAGTCTGACTAATCATTTCAAGGTATACATACTGAAAGGTGTACAATGATTAGACAGACCAATAAGCATGTAAATGAAACCATCACATATGCCTAGTATCCTTAAGTAAAGAAAGTTGTCCACTGTTCAAAGATACAACCAAACAGGTTCCTAGACAAGTTTGAAAGTGGATGTGAGCGGCAGATAGGGGGCAGCTTAATGTTAATAGTATTTGAGGCTAAACCCAGGTTTGGTTCTAGCTATGTAATTTATGCACTGTGGAGTTTTGGACAATATTATAGCAATACTAAGCCAGTTGTTCTAACACACAAAGGGGAGAAAATAACACTAAACTTTGTATCTACTGAATGACATAGAAAATGCTGAGAACAGCTCATGACACATAGTAAATGCTGAGCCTACATGAGTTTTTGCTAGTATTCCAAGCGGTCTCTAATCTCAGATCGCACATCGAGATCAGAGAAGTGTCCCTTTCTTTCTCAGGCATGGCTGCGGAAGGCATGTGAAAGGCTCAGGGAAGTGGATCCAAATGTGGAAGACAATAATGAGATCTTCGTGAAATGCATACAGTGCTTCCTAATAAGGAGTGGCTTCCTCTTGCTCAAAGTAATGAATGTGACAGTGCCCAGGGTTTACAGACAATAGATGTGAATCGGGTCAAGTGGCAAAGATTTGTAGATTACCACCAGCTCTTCTCTTTTCATTGTCACTATCTGCATAGAGGTTTCTTATCAGAAAGGCATACTATGTCCACCAGTTAATCCTTGCCATGTCTTTTTGTAAGAGTGAAGCATGGAAGCTGGCCTGACAGAGTTGAAAAGATCAGGTTCTAAAGGACAGCTGTTAAGAGGCAGAAAGATATATTGAACACACATTGTATAACTTTGAGCCCTGTATGCTAGCGATTAAGATTATATAATATATAGAAGACATGGATGCCTTACAGATCTACGCCTGCATTTTCTTTTGAAGGACCTCCTAACAACATGAAAAATGCATGCTGGTTTTACAGTGACTTTTAAGGCAAGGTGATGCGTGTACACCTCACCAGATGGTAGATTGTCCAAGGTCTCTGCTAGAGTAGCACCTTGGGACCATTTCTACCAATTTAGATCCACACTCTTGAATGGAATCTGTATCCTGTCCCTGCAGTAGCACTGTGAGTGAAACTTCTCCAAGTTCTGTGTCTTCCCACCCACGGCAAACAGCCTGGTCCCTAGGGCATGAGTGCTCCTCACAGCTGCTGTTTCCTTCTGTATCCATTAGACTGTTTTCTCTATGTGGTGAGGAATATGTCTGCACTGTTCCTCTGTCTTTACATTCCACCTTCCCCGTTAAAATCATGAGTAGGTGATACTACTAATCATTAGGCCCTGACTAGCTGACACAAAGGTCCAGCAGAATCCTCCCTACTTCCAGTATACACAGGCAGGCTGTTGCCTGGCTACCTCTGCATCTCTGAGAGACTTTGTAACCTCCATGACGCAACTTAAAAGAAAGCTCGCATCCGTAGCAGGAGCAGTCTCATCTATGCTGCTTAACTTGGCCACAACTTGGTGATCTTGTTAAAGACTAGATTCTATTTGCTTCAGAAACTTCCCATCCCATTCCCAACCCCCAAGGACTTGGCACAAAGATACAACTCTAATCATATTCCCAACGAATGTAAGTCAATGCAAAAAAAAAAAAAAAAAAAAAAAAAAAAGAATTGGTCCCAAATGGTATGTGTGTCAAAATGGTGAAATGGATAGTGCTCATGAGAACCGCACATGCCATTTCTGGTATTGACATGTAAAGCCAGTGCTTAGCCCTTCTGACTCCATGCATATTGAAAAGGAACTGGCTATGCACATCTTCTAGACTTAACTCTCTCCACTCCTATTTCCCTCTAATGTCTTCCCTTAATAAGACAGACATACAGGAACATTTGCACATACAAGCTCCATTGCATGCTTGAAGGAGGACATCAATTGGAATGCTGCCCCACTGATCACAGGGAGAATGCTTGATTGCACCATGGACTCCTCTGACTGACTTCCAAGTGCCTCAGGAATAAATTTAACAAAAGCAGAAAACTACCAGTTAAATAAATGTTTTGAAGGACCTGAGAAGGAAAGAGAGTTTGCTAACAAAATGGAAAAACGTTAGTCAGGAAGGTGCCAGAATTTCAGTCAGTGATTGTGCCTCTGGGACATCCCCAGGTATGTTGGTAAAGGAAGTGTGATGACCCAGGTCAAAGCAAGCAAGCGTCTCCTTTTACAAATGCTGGCCCTAAACTCCAATCACTTGAGTGGTGCTTACTGTGAGCAGGTCTTGTTATCTGCCCTGCAATTTAATTGAGGAGCAGGTACCTTGGATATTTTCTCTTCGTTTACCCAATAGTAAGAAAATTGAACAGACTGATAATTTCCATGGTAATCTTGATCATATTTAGAAACTTCCAAGATTCTTGAAGCAGGACATAAGCTTTTGTTCAGCCTGACTAAGCTGCAGAATTCACTGTTTGCCCATTTTATTGTCACAAGGAATTATGGTGTGTGTTTTCAGTTCAAGATTTGAACTTAACTCCGTGCATACGCACTTCAGAAGTCCCCATAAGGATCTATAGAGTAGTGATACTTTGCACCTTTTCTATATATGTATATATGTATACATATGTATATACATATACTTAGTGTCCATGTGTGTGTGTGTGTGAGCTACAAGTTGCCAAGACACTATAGATTAATGAATGTCTCTAAAATTTTGCCCAGCTTCATCTCTCTTCCCAGCCATATACATGCTTTATAGCTTCTTGATAAGTGGAACTATATCAGCATTGTTTATGCCACATAGAACATATTGAGTATTGGACTGATAAAACAATCATTCCTCGATTACATATAGACCTTACTAGCACTGAGAAACTTGCAGATAACATAGAAAGATTTCAAGCCCTACAACAACACATTCAGTTATACATCTTCACTGTAACAAGCCCTCCCCTTAACTCTGGGGAAAATTATTAAAATGTTGATCAGTTTTGTGTAGTATAGATTCTCCCATTAGGCTAAGACACATAAACTTTAAAATATTTTAAAAATCATGTTTTTAAAATTCAGCTTTTCTTCCTCCCATTGGTCTAGGCTTCAAAATACTTTCCTCCTGATACATTTTCCAGGTTGGACCTCATTTGGTATGGCCCGCATACTTTTCCAATTCCCTGCGGGCCTTAAAATAATGAGTATGTGGTATTAGTCCAGAGTAGTGTTTATAGTACCGTCCTTCTCACATCATCAACAAATGATGATAGTATTTAATTTCTCCTCACTCACTCTCCAATCATTTGGGAAGACATTACATTCAGATGGACCTCTCACCAAATCCTTGCAGGCTCTCTTTAATTTTTCATCCCTGCTTGAAATAATGTCACACCAGTGATATCACTGATCATTATTATTTGTCCCAAGTGTCTAGTTAATTTGACAGTCATGAAACAATGCTCATAACTAAACAAATGGGAAATAAAATTACCTCAGTAATTTCAAGACACCAGAAAATATAGTCTTCTCTATAGTCCTTAAATTTATATCTATTGATTTGAAAATGTAAGTTCAACTTCATTGCTGATATATAGATTGTTGTCGGAAATTTCTTTTTGAAAGTTTTCAGAATCGTATAAGTCGTAGAAAGCATTTCATTTTTCTTTTGTGTGTGTGTGTGTGTGTGTGTGTGTGTGTGTGTGTGTGTGTGTGTGTGGTCAAGGATTAAAGTTGGACTAACTAGTCAATGAGCTTGTTGAATCCTGATCATGAACTTTCAGAATATCAAAAGGAAAATAGTCTAAATTATTTACTACTCCATGACACTTACCCAGTACCAAAGCACTTTGAAAAAAATAATTGCCACTGCTACCATAATTCCATTAGCTAATCTCTGAACACTCTGATGAGTATGTCATACAATCTAAGGAATAATAACACAGTTCAAGGCATTGGGAAGAAATTGAGGTTAGGTTCTTTGTAGCATCTCAGATGTTGTTTTCTGTTCTGCCTATTATCCACCATGCACTAGGAATTCCCCACATTCTTTAAAGTCCTTTACATGGAGATATCTTATACAGGGACTTATCTTAGGTTTTTTTCATACACAGATAAACTATTCAATCTTTGAGATCCATAACTATGAATTACTTTCTAGAGTACTTGAATAATGGAAGAATTTAAACGTTAATAAAAAGCAGGATAAACTTTTATCTGTCCTGAGGGTTTTCAAACATTCACACTATCGATATTGTATGTCTGAATACATATTTTGTTGCATACATATAACATTAAAACAAAAGTAGATATTAGATGTCTAACTCTAAGCAGTAGCATCAGAACATACACACTTTGAAATTACCTAATTATTTACCTAACATTAGTATATGCACATTATCTTAACTTTTATAGTAAAAAAAAAAAACTTTAAGACAAAGGCATTTGTTTTACAATTTTGCTTTGGGATTATCCACTTTCCAATCCTGTTCAAAGGCTAGAAAAAGAATAACTTGTTCTTGGAAAACTTTTGTTGATTTCACCTAATATTGCTCTTTGATACAAAAGTAAACTATTTAGAACTATTGAAACAAATAGGATAGTAAGTAGTAAATATAATGATGTATGAATTCCTAAGACTTTTAATCAATGACTTTTCTTTTTCTGGTGCCAGAGATTGAACACAGGACCTTCAGCATTAAGTCCATATTACCACTGAGTTACATCTTCAGTCCTTACTTAATGATTTTTTTTTTAGGTCATGGAGCTTGAACTCTGGACTTGGGCACTGTCCCTCAGCTCCTCAGCTCAAGGCAAGCACTCTACCACTTGAGCCCTGGCACCACTTCCAGTTTTCTGAGTAGTTTATTGGAGATAAGAGTCTTACAGACTTTCCTTCCCAGGCTGACTTTGAACCATGATCCTCAGATCTCAGCCTCCTGAGTAGCTATGACTATAGGCATAAGCCACCTGCACCCAGCTTACTTAATGAATTTTATTTAACATATTAAAACCTTGGTTCCTCCCTTCAAAGTGTGCAATGTGTAATCTGATAAAAATCACTGACTCTCTAGGAGAAATATATATGGAATTCTAAACAAGAAGCATTTTCATAGATTTTCTAAGTAAGGCTTAAAACAGAAAGTGCTGGTAATAATTAAATGTGGTCTTCTGCATTTTGTGAGTTCAACAATTTGAAGGTCATTTTACATGGCTTATGATTCCCAGCCCTCAAATTCTGGATGTCTAATAGTTAAATCATAGAAAAATGAATAGAAAAATCAACCTGTACATGTGGTAAAAGGTCATTATATTGTCGGTGACATTTTTACATGGAACATAATTCTTCTATAGAAAAGATTTTTCAGATGCAAAAATTTCAACCAGTAGAATTAGTTCTATCACTAAGAGCAATGATTTCAAGAGAACAGGAAATTTAAAAATAAAATTGTAAGCTTCATTTCTGTAAGATCATCACAGGTTTTTAGACAAGTGGATCACAAAGTACAGAGTTCTCAAAGGTACTTGTCCACACACATTCACAGCCCCCTCTTTTTCTATTTGTCTGTCATCTCAGAAGGTACAGCTCCCATGCTCATTCCTATAATCAAGGAAATGGCATAGATATACCCTTATTATGCAAAAATCAATCTCTACAAGAGTGTACTTCTGTAAGAGTAAGCTTGGATCCCAAGCCCTGAGAGGGCCAGCCTGGAGTCTAGTACAGGGCTTATTCTGCAGCTTTGGTTTGAATGTCTAGTGTTGTCATTGTGGTCTACTGGAATGTCTTGGACACTGTGTCTGAAGAAGTAGGCCTCGATCCTAGGTCAAGATGGGGGCCTTGGGAACTGGTGTGGGTCCAGATCATAAGATGTTATTGGGAACTGAACTGCAATAAACTATCAAACTATGAAAACACAGGAGAAACTTAAATGCCTTTTACTAAGTGGGGTATGTCAATCCAAAAAGGCCATATAGTTCAATTGTGTGACATTATGGTAGAGAAAACCAATGGTGCAAGCAGTGGAAAGATGCTTGGCTTCTGAGGTTGGTGGAGGGGGTCAGTTGTAGAGACTGAAGAGGAAGAATACTGAAAAGGTTTATGTTTGCCGAACTATTCTGTATGAGCCTCTCATGTTAGATACATACTAGTATACTTGCGGTTTTCAAAGAGCACAGAATATATAAACAACAGTGAACTCTAATGTAAAAAAAATGGCCTTTCTCTGACCGAATGGGCCCAGACGCCATGATGGTCATGGATGATAGTTGTGGAAGGATGTGTTGTCCTTCATGTGGTCTTGGTTCATAGTCAGCAGCACCAACAGTACATTGTCTGTGGGCTCACATTCTGTCCTTCAGCAACAGTATTTCACCAAAGTCTGACCCCAGTAGAAGCACCCTGTTCCACAGTGATGCCTGCTTATACCCTTCCTAGATAGAAGTAGCATTTGGCCAAGCATGGCTACACAAGGCCAGGTACGTGCAGGCTCTAGGCTGCATGCAGAGTTAGCTAAGCTAGCGCAAGCATACTTGACTCAGGTCTATAGAGATGTGCTGAACCAGCTGAATCTCAGTTTTGGAGGGGGGGGGGAGTTTAGATCCCAGCCCTTCCAAAAGCAATAAAGGTCTGAGTAACTCTACTTACTCCACAGATGTTAATCAAATTACTCAAAATTTCAGTTAGATAGGAGGTATGCATTCAAGAATCTATAACATGGGGCAACAACATCTTGTGCTCTTGAAAATCACCATGAGAATACATCTTAAATGCCTTTCCCATAAAATGATAAGTAAGAAAGGTAATGCACATGCTAATTAGTAACATTTGGCTATAATATGGCTGGGCTTAGCTCCTTTCCCCAGAGAGAAAAAAAACGAAGCACTCTGTGTATTTCAAAATGGCCTCATTACCCCATTCTTCACCAGGGGTCTGGGGGACTTTTTAATCGCCATTGTTTAATGTAAGGACTTTTGGGGGCTCTACAGAGAAAACTAAAGCGGGGGACCTGTATTACTGGGTCCTCTTGGGGTTTTCATATCTCTTGTTTGTCTGCAATGAGCTTCCAGTCATCCTGACACTGGTTCCTGATGGGTTTCTGCTCCTAGCTTTGTTTGGGAAAGCTGTAATTTATTTTTCCCTGTCTCTTTCTCCAAATTTATTTTAAGGGGTACCATTCACCCCAGTCCTCTCTTCTCTGACAGATCTAAGAAGAGGTGATAATTCTTCGGTTTGTTCAGCTTTTTCTCTGGGTGTTAAGATGAAGCTGCCACTGCTTAGCAACTTAAGGGCCAGATGGGAGGAGGAAAGTCAAAATAGGCTCTTTATTTTATGCAGCTTTGTAAACACTCTGGAAACCCGAAATCTTCATTCCTGACTTCCCATCAGAATCTCTGGTAGGTTCTTCCTACAATTTGCTTCATATGAAGGAATTACAGGTGGCATCAGAAAAATAATATATATAGTAACTATTATTTGATACACAAGTGGAACAGAAAAGCCAGGCTAATTATAAGTAGATCCACTGTGCACGGGTAGTAAATCCCCTGGGCTAATCTGGGCTGCAGGCATTGCATTGGATGCGATCAAGGATAAATTTATGTACTTACTATCTGTACCGTGTACTGGTGTGTATCCTCTGATGAGGAAAATGGCAATCAGTTTCCTTTTCTTATAACCCAGAAGGCTTACGTACCTCTCGGAGAGGCCTCCTTGAAGACTAAACTGCAAGGTCCCCTAATTGGCCAATCCCTAGTTGGACTTCCAGAGAAGCAGATAAAGCCTATTCTGAAAAGATTTATTCAGGCACAGAGGTGCAGAGTCTGCAGTATGACATCAGCAGGGTGCATTTCTGTGCAAGGGCCCAGGAGATACAGAGGAGGCGACTCACCACTGCTACAGTGGGCCATCCTCAGTGGTGTTCATTACTTGTAAGCAAGCAGATTCCCAAAGTGCAAGAGACTGTGCAATTGGAAGAATAGAACTGGGTCACTTGTCCTCTGGTCGAGGATAGGTAATACATTTTGTGTTTCTGCTGAGAGGCACCAGGCTCCAACAGAGAAGGCCCCCTTTGCAGAATACTGAAACACAACAAGCTGGCCTCTTTGTATGAAGAGAGTCTCTGCACCTCCTTGTCAGCAAGACAGGAATGTTGGGCTGTGATAATGGTGAGGCTGGGAGCTTTGTGTCAACCCAGGCATGCTCCATGACCTTGTGTTGGCTGGCTTGATTAATTGTGAACAAATGTTCGCTGGGATGTCAAACTGAAATGAAAGGGAAGAGAAAAGCTAATGAGCCATAAAAGATCCTGAAATAACCTGCAAATGAGTCTGAGGCTCCTCTTTCCTTTAAATAATGATTATTTGCAATGATCAGGAGTTTCTGCTTATCATTGAGTGTGTTAAAATTCAGGGTTACACCTTTGTTCTGTGACTAGACACCTTCACAGTAGCATGCAGTTCAAACGGACAAATAAGGGTTTTTTTTTCACTCTTTTGTGATTTAGAGAGAGGGCAGAAAATCACAAGTCAGATCTAATTCCTGGCCTATAATTTGGGATTTTGCTAAGCAATGGTCTGAATTTCTACTCTCTTTTGAAAATGAATTTAGTGTTTTAATTCCTGAACTGCTGCCTAACTTACTGCATAATTTGGGGCAAGTAATTCAGTCTTAATGATCCACAATTTCTTCATCTGTAAAATGGGTAAAATGGTAATGAGTTCCAGTTCACAGTCACATAAAGATGAAAAGAAACCATGCATGTTAAAATGATTGCTTGCAATGTAGGAAAAGCTGCATAGAGTTGGTGTTGCCATTTACGTCACTGCTGTAGTTTGTGAGGGTGGTAGAACTTTAGTTGTGTTCATTGAGGTATTAATTGTGTTCTGTGCCCTCTGACTTCTGAGTGCAATAGAAAGTCATGAATTTTCTCTTGAAACAAGCCCAAATGTTCATCCAACCTGTGAATACCAACTGCATGCATGTTTGAATGTATTTAAAAACTAGAAATTCTCTTACAGTTTCAAACTCAGAGTGCCAACATAGTTTATTGGTAGAGTGCCTTCTTAGAATGCACAAATTTCTGGGTTCAATTCCCAGCAACACACACACACACACACACACACACACACACATACACACACACACACACACACACACACACATTTGAAAGTAAATATAGCCTAAAAATGTCCAAAGAGTAATTTTACTTAAGAAATATTTATTTTTTTCCTTTATATATATATATATATATATTATTGTAAAGATATCGTAGAGAAGGGTTGCAATTATATGAGCAAGGTAATGAGTCCATTTCCTATGGAGCATTGTTACACCCTCCTTTATTTTAAGAAATATTTATGAGAGGTGTGATAAATAATTTTTTTAAGAAAACTTGTTCAAAAGTTCTTCTGGTGATTGTATCATGAATGCAAATTTTAACTTTTCTTCTATTGGCTAAACAAACTGATGAATGTTACTCAGCCAGTTTTGTGAAATCTATGTGGACTCGCCAAAATAATTTCACAAGGGGACTTGAGAAGAGGACACGTTGGTGTGATTACAAAGTATGCTATGACCTAAAGCTTGGCATTTTTAATAGATAAGACAACATCACTACCATTATTGGAACACAAACATAAAGGATTACAGTTTCATCATTATAACATCTCAGGCAGACACAGAATGTTCCAGATCTAAAACCAATCATACAAGGGGAAGCATGATTTTTCCAATCTGTAAATATGGGTTGGAGTGACCTTGAAATATCCCCTACCTCTCCTGGCAGGTGATATCAGTCCATAGCAATGTTGCCATGTAGAAGTGACTATGTAAGGTTTCTGGAGATTCTACCGGGTAATTCAGAAGATCCTCACTAGAGGCTGTGAGCTTGGAGCATTGTGAGCCATTTGTCTCCAAAGTAGTGCTTTGAATAGGAGCTGTCGCCTAAAATGTTTGAGCATTGCAATAAAGTAAGGTCAGATTCCATACCTTTGAGATCACTCACGTATGTTTCTTCTTCGGGCAGCACTCTAACTGGTGGAAATATGAAGGAATAAAAAACTTATGATTAGATTTTCTCATCTCTAAGTAGAAGGTCAAACCTCATAATCTCATTATCCAAAGGAAAATACAAATAATGAATGTCTCAGAGGGCTCTACATAGATGAAAGCTATTTTTCAGTTGGAATCTATTTTTTTCCCCTTTACATCATGAGAAAGCTTCCATCACATCCCTGGGGTTTTAGAGTGAGTTTTTTCCAAACATTCAAAGTCCCATTTTATTTTCTGACCAACAGTGTTTCCATGTGTTAAAGGAAAGCTCTGTGGATTTGCTTTCTATCAAATCAGATTAAAATGGTGATTATTTTTTCATCCTGTTGGGTAGTTGGGTTTGGAATATTCTGTCTTAAATTATAGACTATATGAAATACTTTAAATATTCATTGTAGGACTATCATTAGCATCTCAAAGATATGGGCAGTTCCTTCCTGAGCAGCTGAACTGAAGTACAATGAGTGCCATTTACAGTGTCAAACACTACGGACAGAAATGAAAATAATGATTTCAAAAAAATAAATAAGCCAATGTCCAAACTCAGAAGAGCAGACACATCAATTTGCAAGGGACACACCGAGAGTCTAGTTTTACTCATTCAAAGGCATTTACAGGCTCACACCTGTAATCCTAGCTACTCAAGAAGCTGAGGTTTGAGGATCATGGTTTAAAGCCAGCCCAGGCAGAAAAGTCTGAGAGTCTTTTATTTCCATCAGAAAACGTGGTAGAGTACTACCCTCGGGGGGGGGGGGGGGGGCGGGGCGGAAAGCTCAGGTCCTGAATTCAAGCCCAGCACCACCAAAAATAAAATAATTCTTTTTTAAAAAAATAGAATTCTGGGAGGGGGGAGGCTGGGAAGGGATGTGAAGGGTAAACAAAGGAGGAGGCTGCAATGCTTGGTAAGAAATGTACACATTATCCTGCCCATGTAATTGTAACTCCTCTGTACAGTATGTTCACAAATAAAATAAAATTAAATTAAAAAAATAGAATTCTTACATAGGTAACTGTATGAAACTGCTTCTGGATTTATTACAGCAAAGACTGATTTTATTTTATTTTATTTTACTGAAGATAGCTCTTTGACAGTGCTGAATAGGATAGTTAGATTTTACATGAAAGCATAAAACCTTGATGGTTTTTCTCAGTGTCTGTTTTACTTTTAGCTGAGATAAAGTTCATAGCTTCATTTCTTTTTTTCATATTTTTATTGTGAAAATACTGTACAGAGGGGTTACAATTACATGAGCAAGATAATGAGTACATTTCTTATCAAGCATTGTAGCCTCCTCCTTTGTTTCCCCTTCCCATCCTATCCTCCCCCCGCCCCCCACCCAATCCTTCCCCCCCACCCAACCCTCCTCCCCCCTCACCAAAGTTGTACGTCTCATTGTTGCAATGGGTCCACCCGTATCCCTATTTAAACGATTTGTTTTTCCCTTCCCCGCCACAAATTATACCAACATCAAATACAGTGAAAGCAGGGGTTATACTGTGGAGGAGGGACATACAAAGCAACAAAGAAAAAATTTTATAAATGTGTTAGAAACAATTGCATGAAAGAAAAAAAACATTTGAATACATATCTTAGGGTTCATTTCCCTAACATCAACTTATCTGACCTTTTCTGCTTGACTCAGACATATACTAGCTATTTCAAATAAGGGAAACCATGGGACCTATGTTCATTTCTTAAGAATTCAAATATAGCCAGGCATTGGTGGTTCACACCTATAATCCTAGCTACTCAGGAGGCTGAGATGTGAAGATCGCAGTTCAAAGTTAGTCTGGGCAGGAAAGTCTGTGAAACTCATCTCCAATTAACTACTAGAAAACGGGAAGTGGCACTGTGGCTCAAGTGGGAGAGCACTAGCCTTCAGCTGAAGAGCTGAAGAACAGCACCCAGGCCCAGAGTTCAAGCCCCACCACTGACAAAAAAAGAAAAAGAAAAAAGAATCCAAGTGTGTGTGGGGGGGAGTGAGGGAGAGGGATAGTGGCAGAAAAATGAAGAAGTAGGTAATAATGGTCAACAAGAAATGTACTCATTACCTTACTTATATAACTGTACAGCACCTTTATAGCAAAATAAAATCTAATACAAAAGAATTCAAATATATTATTTTTCTGTTAATTTTATTATACAGATCAAGTTGTAGAGTACCAGCCTTGAGTGAAAAAGCCAGGAGACAGCATCCTGTCCCTGAGTTCAAGACCTAGTATAGATGCAGAAAGAAAGAAAAAAGAAGCAAAGGAGAGAGGGAGGGGGGAAGGAAAGGAGGGAAGGGGGAAGGAAGGAAAGAAGGAAGGAAAGAAAAAGAATATCATTAAATATAGACTATATTAATATTTTCCTCCTTCCTCTTGAATAAAGCATACTCAGTTTAGAATTAAAGGACATGAATTAATTCATGCATAACTATAATATTTGCAAATGATAGACACATCTTGATTTAATATTCCCAAAGAAGTTTAATTGGTTATTCAACAGCTTTCAGTTTACAAATAATTTTCAGGATTCTAACCAAAGTGGCAGGTACTAGCACTGGGTACAGATTTACAGCCAAGTCTCCTTTTTTAAAAATTTTATTTTATTGTAAAGATGTTGTATGCAGGGGCTACAGTTACATGAGTAAGGCAGTGAGTACATTTCTTGTCCACTTTTATGAGTGCCTTTGAGAATACCTTTCTGTCCTTCATATCTCTATGGTACAGATGCCATCTGAGTAACCTTAGGACTATGTTCATGGAGAAAGTCAAGTGCAGTGATGATCTTGCTTGGAGATACTATGTTGGTGACAAGATCTTCAAGCTATGCATAGGTAGCTGGGAAAGGTGTACCATGGCTCCTTGGAGAAGGTAAACTGCAGTTGTGAGGTTGCTGTAATCAGCCTTCCAACAGAACATACCAGCCAAATCTGTAATAGCCCAATATTTACCAAATGCTCTTTAAATGCAATTGATTAATTCAATAATATTGGCTGGACCATGACACCAGCATTCTTGCAATGCTGTGAGGAACCATAAGTTCTTTGCAAGCTCCTAAGTATGCATAGCTAGATTTTTAATAGAGAAACAGCAGGAACATCTTTTTGTTCTTTCTTCATTGTCGGTTGGGGACTTGAACTCGGGTTCTGGGCCCTGTCCCTAGCTTTTTGCTCAAGGTTAGCACTCTACCACTTTGAACCACAGCTCCACTTCTGTTTTGAGTCATTAATTGGAGATAAGAGTCTCATGAACTTTCCTGTCTGGAGTGGCTTCGAACCACAATCTTCAGATCTCAGCCTCTTGAGTACTTAGGATTACAGGTGTGAGCCACAGACTTAGCTGTGTTTTCGTCTTTAAAGGCCCCACTTTAATTTATACTCAGGCAGGAACTGTTTTAAAGGGGAAGAAATGGTCCACGCCATCCCATTGTACCAAGTCAGTGTGGAAGTATTGAAGAGTGAGATTCCTTCAGTGTTTCCAGTGGGATCAGTGTGCCCATACCTACAATGGGATGTTTGGGACAATGGTTGTTAAGACCAAGAGATATGAAAAAGTGATTCATTTTGACAGGTAAGATGAGATCCATGTCCTTGTCTCTAAATCCAGTAGTATCTCTATAACAACAGGGTAATTTGTTAAAATTCTGATATAACTAGAATTTGAGCACCAGTACTGATGAAGGCCATGAACTTCTGCTGTTGATGCATTTCAGCAGATGTTAATGTTAACTCAACACTTATGTTGGTAGCCTATAAAATCCAATCACTGTCTTTTATGCACTGATATAAACTCGGTACATTTTGGGTTACCATTCCAGTCCAATTTGTGTCACCTGCTTATTGTTTTCTTCCTTTGCATGCACAGTGTTTTTTATTCATCTCTGTCTCCTTTCTTCTCCTTTCTTCTCTCTTCTCCTCCCTCTCCTCCTCTGCCCTCCCTTCTTCCCTTTCCCTCCCCCACAACTCTCCTCCCCTTTCCTCCTTTTCCCTTCTCTTCCCTCCCCTAGTTTCTCTATTTCCCTCCCTTTCTTTTCCCACTCCTCCCTCTCCCTCACTCTCCTCCCTGTCCTGGCCCTTCCCCTCCCTTCTCCTCCTTCCATCCCTCCTCCCTTCTACTCCTCTCTCCTCCTCTCCTCCTCTATCTTCCCTTCAGCTCCAATCCATCCTTTCATTTGGTGTGTGTGTGCTTGTGCGTGTGTGTGTGTGTGTGTGTGTGTGTGTGTGTGTGTGTGTGTGTGTGTGTGTGTGAGACTGGGGGGTAAACATGAGAACAGAGTCCCTCTATTCAGTTCATATGTATAAATGTCCTCACAGACACTTCCTGTGTGGCAATGATGGGGTGACATGCTTTATGAATCCTGGTTTCAAGCCCTGTTCCGATGAATCCCTTCAATACACTGTGAATGTTCTTCCACATAATCGATGCTAAAGGTCTTCGTTGCAGCACAGACATGGACAGCAGCAGCTGGCAAAGAAGTTTACAAGGCCCTAGTGAGCCATTTGCCTTGAGTAGTGTGAGTTTCTGTAACTCCATTCTCTTGCTAATGACTGGTCTGGAAAGAATAACAGCTTTGCTTCAGCCAGCATCTCCTACAGACCCGGCATTACACCATTGTGAACTGTATTGAACATGGGCCTCTGTCTACGACACACCACCAGCACTCACCAAGAAAGGCACTTTGCCTAAACCCAGCCTCTGCCACTGCAGATGCTGGGATTGAGAGATACAATTCAGTCTAAGACAACCAAATAGGCCTGAGCTCAGCTATATGACCTTATGTCACTTTAAGAAGGACTCTAATCCCTCTACACCTGTCTTGAAATGCCAATTAACCAAACTTCTGACTCAGGTCAGTTAAATCTATAGGAGAGGCTTGGTGGAACTCAGAAAACGTCTCACACAGAAGCACAGATCAATGAACACGTAATACAGCAGGCAGTAGCACCAGGTGCATTCCAGCTCACAGGAGAAACTAGTTAGGGAGCCAAAGCAAGCACTTGGTCATTTTCAAATATCTCACTGACCCTATTTTGACAACCGATTGTTGTCAAAAGAATGGAATTGGATGCCAGGCTGGATGATGCCATCCAGTTATCATGACCTTATGAGTCATTTTCTTATTCACATAATGACGGCTATCTAGGAAGAGTCCTGAGCTGTACTATCAGCCTGTCCAGACATGATGAGAGAAGGGTAAGACAAGGTCTATCAACAGTAAGACCAATGCAACAGTGATACTCCCAAGACACTGTGTTGGAAATGGAACTTTACAATTTGGGAGGGAGGGGAGGAGGGGTGGAGGGAAAGCAGGAGAAAATAGGGAGGGGTAACATTGTTCGAAAAGAAATGTACTCATTACCTTACTTATATAATTGTAACACCTCTGTACATCACCTTTACTATATTATCAAATTATTTTTTTTAAAAAGAGCAAGAGAAACAGGCATATAAAATAAATCCTGCCCAGGATGTGTAAACAGATGAAATGGAGGAGAGAGAACATGAGAGAGCCAATAGGATCTAAATAAAATGCTCTATGTAAATGTGTGAAAATGGAAGTATGGGATTGATGAAGATTGCTTTGGGAATGGGGGCAGGAGAAGACAAGGGAGGGAAGTTTGATCATGCTACATCATATGCATAAATGAACATGGCACTGAAATTGATGTCTACAAATTACACAGTGGTAATAAAAATGTGGGGACCCAAACTTGATACAGTGGCATCTTTAAAAACTGAGGCAGGGCCAGGCACTGAGTTCAAGCCCCAGGCATCTGAAACAAGGTGTCTCCAATCAGCCAGTGCTAAATTTACTGAGAGAAGAGTAAGTAGGTTGGTGCCATTTATAAGTGGCTCTATGCAGATCACCTGTAGCTATGAACATAATAGGTTTCATTGTTACTGCAAGTAGGAGGCCGTACAACATGAGAAACTTGGAAATATTCCATTCAGAGTGTGTGAGAGGCAGCTTTAAAAAAAATTGGGGTGTGTTAAAGTAAATTTGGTGAAACTCAAGGAAGCAGGGAGAAATTCTGTGATTAGATGTGTCAGTAAATCTTATCCAGAGAAAGGACAAAGCACAATGAGGTCAAGACTGTATTGATCTGAATGCAACCTCTCTCAAGGTAGCCCAGAAGTGGGTGTTTCATGTGCTTTATGACAGGTATAGCAGCCTTGTCTTTGTCTAGGACTCCACAAGGATGCAAGATGGTCTTTGATTTGCCCTCATTTTATCCTGGTCACACGGTGGTCTTGTCACATTTTGCTGTTCTATGAGATTGTTTGTGTTCAACAAGAAAACATTAGACCCTGGATTTGAGAGAAATATAAGATATACAATATGACATATGAATGAACTTATGTATATATACATACACACAGACAATGCATACTTGTCATAAACCACAGACCTCACTAAAAAGAACAATAAAGAAAACAGCCAAGCAAGCATAATTTCCAGGTAATGACTAAAACATTACCAAATTTCCTTGTCCTTTAGTACTGATGGGCAAACACTGGTTTCACTGCCCTCCCAAGTAAGAGTTACAATCTGTTGTTTTCCTTTAAGAGAACAATGACCACATGCTTCTATGAGGAAACAGTGGCAACCAGGTAGGAAATTTGAGTATTTTTCAGAAAATCAATTGGGAATGTAGAATGCTTGTTAACAAAAGGGTAGAATAGCTTTGAATTGTACCAAACCAAAGAACAAAGGCAAGATAGAAGACCAAGGTATTGGCTGTAATGCACAGCCAATAGGGACCAAGACAATTGCTTTAAGAAGGTAAAGGAAATAAGGCATGGCAGATGGTTAAAAGTCAGAAGTGAAAGGGTAAATGAATGCATTCCTTTCGGAAATGAATCACATATAAATATGTTGTATTCAAGTAGATGGCCATAATGACAAAGTCTTAAGGCCACTAGCATTCACAACATTTTTTTTTCATTTTGGACCATCTTCACTTCTTTTCCAATCACGCAGACTGCTTTCTTCATGTTATGACCAGCATGTCATTTACATTCACGTAAACAGGGAAGAAAGCCAGGACCAATCCATTGTAACTCATGGATTAAATGGCCTCTGGCTGTACTTAAGGTTTAAACATGCTCAGTGCATTTCTTATTGAAACTACATCATCCTCCAACATAGTGGTGAACAAACAGTCTAACACCCTATTCTAATATTCATCCTCCAAAGCAAACATCTTGCCTGCAGCAGTGTTCAATGACTTTCAATTGCCTGCTCTTTGTATCAAGCACTGCAGCAAAATGGTATAAATACCAATAAATAAACAACCTTTTGAATAGTCCTTCTTGACAATAACCTGTCTGTCAAGTCCTGGAGTGTCAAAACAAGGCCCGCAGCTGCAGTCATATCTTGAGCAATGTAGCATCTCATTTAAGAAGCTCCAGGGATAAGAAAACAGCCCGAACATTATTATCAGATCCCTAATTTGAGAATCTAATTAGATGGACAGACATGAAAAAAAGGTAGCATCACTGACAAATATTAGAAAAACACATTTAACAGGATAATGGCTTGTTGAGGGTTTTAGCATGTCCTTAGAAAATAAGACCAGAGAATCAACGTATACTTATAATTGACCTGTGATTTAAGGCTTCAAAATTTCACCTTATATGAATGAATCATTTACTAATATATTAAATGAAGATGAAAAGTGGTTTTACAGATCTAAAAGATCAAGGCTCATTGTTTTGCAAAGGCCGATAATAATACAAAATAATTATAGCATGGATGCTTGTACTATACTTTGTGGAAGGATTTTATAGAGGTTTGTTATAATTTGCAAGAGAATCACGCAGGATTTGTTAAATGATAAAAACTGAACTTGAAGGAAATTCAGTAAATTGTCCAGTGGAAAGGCCACATACCTAGTAAATAATGTTTGGGATGGATCCAGGTCACTTTGAATTTCATTGTAATATATGCCAGTTTATTAGCATTCAGTTAGATTTGGACCAGAATGGTTACTTAATTTAATAAATATTTATTGAGCATGAAATTTATGCTAAGCTCTAGTCACTAAGGGTATTTTTTAATGAAAATATGGTGCACAGGCTGAAGTAGATTTAGAATTCTGGAAGTCATTGAAGTGACCACAGTCAGATGAAACCATTTATGAGACGGTACCAGCGATGTGTCAAATCTGGGCCAAAGCTGGGAGAAGGCTGTGCAGAATTTCTACCCAAGGTCTGCCTTCCATTGTTTTATTTTCCCCATCAGCAACAGCATGGAGAAGGCAGAGTTCACACCACTGAGCTGCTCTTTACCAGACAGCAGTAACGCAGCAGCATTTTCCCACCCCCCAGCTACCTAGGAATAAACACATCGCCTTATTGCTTTCCTAAAAGAAAATAGAAAACTGCAAATAAAGCATGTGCATATATTCCAAATACTATTGAGCAGAGTTCCTGTGTTACTTTGCAATTAGGTTTTCTCAAACTGCCCATGCCCATATTCATTGTGTGAACACAGTGACAACTTCTGCTAGTCTTTCTATTAACACTACTGGGGCTGAAAAACCAGTTTTGTGAGATTCAAATATCAGCCTTCACACACCAGTGCCTTTCCCATTTTTGATCATAGAAACCTCAGAAGGCAGTTTTGAGAGAGAGAGAGAGAGAGAGAGAGAGAGAGAGAGAGAGAGAGAGAGAGAGAGAGAGAGAGAGAGAGAGAGAGAGAGAGAGAGATCACCTCTTCTGATCCAGCACTTTAAAGAGAAAGAGATATTCCTTCATTTTCTAGTTTATTTCAAGATGTAGCTAATACTGAAGGGCTAGAGAGCTCTGATGTGAATATTTTCCATCCCTGACATTGTGATCTTTTTATTGCTACTTTCCATCTTTCCCTTTCCTAGCTAATAGAAACAACACACCTCCTCCCTTCTCCCCACTCCTGAGATCGGATCCACTATCTTCTCCAAATGTTTCTTTAACACTTCTCTTTCTACTTTAATCAATTTAGAGACTGCAGAAATTGAAAGCTAAGGATTTTTTGAGTGCCATCTTCAAAAGCCAATTTCTAACATTAAATGAAATCATACCTAGCATAATGGCTTGGCTTAATATAGCCTATTATGTTTATAGAAATCTCTACTTTTATTTTAGTCCTCTATTCTCCTTCTGTGTGTAAGAAATATACACAACTTGGAAACAATTCTTAAATTCCAAGTTACTAACTCTTCAAGAAACACAACCATGGTATATTTGCTATTTTATTTATGCTTTCCTACAAAAATATAATTGTGAATTCATTTTGACTATTAGTATGTTTTCTTATGCATGATTATATTTGGCTATTGCAATCAAGCAATATTTCAGAATTAATCATTTTCACAAATGACCATATTAAATCATTTTTAATTTCTCATTTGTTTTCATGTTTTACATTATTAGATTGTATTTTAACTTTAGCATACTTTGGATGATATTTGTTTTGATATATATTTTCCATATTTATATACAGATATATTATATATATATATATATATATATATATATATATATATATATATATATATAGTGTATCAGAATTCCCAAATTTCAGTTTAAATTCATTTTAGGTGATATGTGTTATCATTTCCAAGGTCTGAGATAAGATGTAAAATCTAACTTAATTCAATATATACTTAAAGAAAATGCCATTGAAGCTTTATAACTGTCTTGTAAAAAGAAAAGATAGCAATAGGGTACAGAGAATTTCATAGGGTTCTATCGATAAATCCTAGAAAAGAGTGAAGATTTACAAAAGAAGGTATTTTAATACCTTCAGATAATCAGTTGAAAATCAGTCTATGGCTCTCTTCTGTGCCCTTGTGAAAATACGCACAAATTATCCATTTGTTTTGCAATGTAAAAGTTGACTACATGAACCAGGAGTTGTGAATGATACATGGAGGGACTCCATTATGAAATCAAACCATCCTTACAAATCTGGGCACAAACAAATCCTTCAGGATGAACACTTGGCTCAGAGGACCCTGGATCCTGCTGCTTTATCTCCTTTCTCTCAGTACATCCTTCTGGTCTCCGGAGGAGCTGAGCTATGGATAATTGACTGGGAAAGAAAAGCATCTGGAATAACTCACAGATAGTTTTGAATAATGAACTGGCATTCTCCACAAGCAAACAATGGGAGCTCTACAATCCCAGGAGCTCCTACAACCTCACTGTAGAAAGGCTACCCCCCAACAGACATATCCCCCCAAAACCCACAAAAATCAGCATTAAGAAATATTCCTATAGGGAAGAAATGTAATAGTGAATATGATTTTTTGAAGGGTGGCAGAGAATTGTCTTACCTGAAAAAAGTGCTAGCCAGAAATATATCAATATTGTTTCTGCCCCTAATTTTCTGTGAAAGTCAAAATTAAAGGCATTGGTCAGCTCTTTATTTATCATCCAGAATTGTTTCTCAAGAGGCAACTTCTTCTAAGTGAATACTTGTCTGTGTCAACAGAAGTGTAGAGTTGGCATGTTCATTGCTTTAAAGCAGCTGGTCTGAGAGAACAGTATATGTTTACTGTTTGAACATTTACTGAGAATGCCAGCCAGGTACATGGCAGATGCTCAGCAAGGAGGGCATAACTTTCTCTAGAATGTACTCTAAATTAGCAACCAAAATATGTTCCTTTTTTGGCCAGAATTAAAAGCTCAACAAATTAAGAAGTACAAATAGGAGTTGTTCCACTCAGCATTATTCCTAATGATCTACTGACCACAACTGTCATTTTCACATCGATGGGCTCTGCTAATGTAGAAGTCTCAGCCTAAGGGAGAATCTTCCAACATGAGCCTAACATGGTTTCTGTGTCTAGAAGCTGACGTTGCAACCTGTCCACTTTGGCCTTATTATATTACTGAACCAGTAGGTAAGAAGGAGATCAGTATTTTAGAAACTTAGACTGAAATTCACCATACTTAGACTGTTAAAAACCCTCTCACACTTCTATTAAAAGGGACGACATTTTTCTGGAGAGTGGGTGGGCGTCTGACGATGAGTTAAGAAATACTTTCAAGTGTAAGTGATGTATTTATTCCCATCCCCATCTGTGTTTTAATGATGGTGATGGTAATATCTGAAAAATAAAAACAGATTTATGAGGCGAAAGGTAGAGATTTAACAAAGCCATGAAGCAGAATGCTTTGATTTAAAAAAATCATCTGAAAATATCAAATTCTATCCATAGCGCAGAACCCTTAGATGTCCTTTCTAGATCTCAGGGATGAGAGGAACAGTGAGAAGATTGGTCTGCAAGAGAATGGGTTTGTTGAAGAAACTCAGTTTAGTTCATCACTTGCCTAAAATTTTTGTGAGTACTGTAGTACTTAAAATTTTTAAATGAGAGCCAGACACTGGTGGTTCACGCCTGTAATCCCAGCTACTCAGGAGACTGAGATTTGAGAATTTCCATTCAAAAGTCCATAAGATTCTTATCTCCAATTAACCACCTAAAACTTGGAAGTGGAGCTGTGGCTCAAAATAGTAGAGCACAAGCTTTGAGCACAAAAGCTCAGGAACAGTGCCTAGGCCCTGAGTTCAGGCTCCACACCTGACAAAAAAATAAAACAAAAATAATTTTTAAAATTCTTCCATCTGCTGCTTTTTAGAAAAAAGGAAGCGTATTTTACCATGCTTCATTTCATTAGGAAGCACATACTTGTTCATGATAAACTACTAATGAGGGTGAAATTATTAATCTGATTCATAATTTGTGATTACATTTCAATAAATCCCTTTTCCATACACACATGTACATGTAAGGAAAAAGAGATTTTTATATTTCCAAGGTGATTTTTATGCTAAATTTTGGTATTAATTTTATTGGTTAGTACAATGTTTATTAGATAGATAGACTTTTTTAACATGGAGATTCTCATATTTATCCTCTCCAGTGATTAGATATTATTTTCTTACCTAGACTTCTAAATCATTGTGACTGAGGGCATGATTAAAACATTATTTTAAAAACTACCAATTCAATGAATTTGCCCATATTTATCAGTCTCCCTTGCAACGTGTGTCCTTTGAAATCCACCCTCCTTAAATATTTTGAAAAATTTGTAGCAACAGCGTGCAGCTTTAATTACGATTTAGAAGCTTGTGTTTAAATTGCATTTTAAACTAATTTGGTTTGTTCTTAAAGTTAATTAACTAATTGAGAAAATGTTTCTTGGTGCAATTGGGATAATAGAGCAGATGTGGAGATTTATTGGCATCTTGTGGAAGCATCCTAAACTTAGACATTTTCTTTTTTGTCATGCTTAACTAAACTTTAAAACCAAGTGGCCCTTTGAAGGGAAATATTACCCTGGTGCAAGTGGGTAAGTCAACACAAGGCAAAAATCAGTAAGTTATTTTGAGTGTGTTTCCTATAGACTTTATCGTATGAATTACTATGAATATTTATGCTTTCTACCTAAATTCTATCATCAGATACTAGCATTAAGCAACTAGTCCGAATACAGAGTAGGCATTTTCTTGTTTTAATTACATGACTTGATTTCTTCTCAGATTTGTTCTCTTGTTCAATTTTAATGTGTAAGGTAAGAGTCTCACACAGACAGAAAACTCATTTTTTTGGTTTATACTCAATGAGCTACAGGAGGCCAGGTCTTTTGCAAATGCAGAACATGAATGCTTGTTATGCATTAGCTTTATGCTTTATACATGTTATTTGTTATTTAGTTGACAGTCACAACAACATATTATACTAGCTTCTCTCTCTCTCTCTCTCTCTCTCTCTCTCTCTCTCTCTCTCTCTCTCTCTCTCTCTCTCTCTCTCTCTCTCTCTCTCTCTCTCTCTCTCTCTCTCTCTCTCTCTCTCTTCTGTCTTGGAACTTGAACTCAGGGCCTGTCACTGTCCCAGAGCTGCTTCTGCTCAAGGCTAGCAGTCTACTACTTGAGACACAGAGCCACTTCTGGCTTTTTCTGAGTAGTTTATTGAGATGAGAGTCTAATAGACTTTTCTGACCAGATTGGCTTTAAACAGTGATCCTCAGCTCTCAGCCTCCTGAGTATTTAGATTACAGGTATGAGCCACTTGGACCCAGCTACTAGCTTCTCTTTTACAGTTGAGTAAACTGATGCACAAGAAAAATAATTTGTCTAAGGGTCCACATACACTTACACTTTTAACCCAGAATTCATATTTAAGTATCCTGAATTCAGACCTGAAAAAAATACTATTGTTTGCTTTTTTTCTCTCTAGTATGAGGCTCACACCCAGGGCCTCACATGTGCTAGGCAAGTGCTCTACTATTGAACTTTGCTAGTGTCTAGTGTTTGTTAAAAAAAATGATGCACATAAATTCTGATGAGTTTTTATATGCAATATTTCATAACATACCCTTTGCACTTAATTCAAACATTTATAGTCTTAAAGAGTAATTTTAATAGATATTTATGGCTGGAGACAGCCCTGGATTCAATCCCTAGCACTGCACACAACAAATAGGCAAAATAGATATTTAATAGGTCAACAGGTGTGCCAGGGTTGTAACTCAGAGGTGGAGAACTTTCCTGGCTACACACAAGACCCTGCACTGCATTCCTAATCATGGAAAAATAAAGCTTACTTGACTTATATATTTAACTGATTAAAATAATTCTCTTATTTTATGTAGGTCTACATACATATTTATACATACATATACACGTTTATATATGTATTATATATAACAGTACCAGAAACTAGAGTACTAGAATGAGAGAGAGGAATTATTCTTCATTATGGATTATGTGAACACCTTAATACAAATGAGGTTTTGCTTAGACTGATTTATTTTCTTATAATTCCCTGCAGTGTGGTTATGATCATAGAAGCATGACTGATTTTATAGATCCCATTATATCTTGTACATTTGTCAGCCAAACAGTCAGGCTAAGAATGATCAAATGCCTAGTATAGTGGGTAGGAAGCAAAGGCTGTGACATCTGCTAAAGAATGAGGTATTTCTGTTCAAATCACCAGTACCTAGAATTCAATAGTATTTTAGCAATCATGCTTATAGAGGCCAACAATGCACTTTTCCCTAGGAAGAGCCACATAAGACTCCAGGCCCTGTGGAGCCTCAGGATTCATCCTGGGCTTTTAGTCACTGGCAGTAGGTTCTTGATTCTGACAACAGCACTGCCAAATTGTGTGACTACTTGTTGATCAAAAGTCCAGTTCCATAAATAGTATTTTAGTGTTGGTAATTATAAGCCCATCTAGAGAATAATTAACCTCTTACAATGCTAATGCCAAGGAGAAAAAAATGTTCATTATTTTGCAGGTAGACCACAACACTGCAGTTTGGTTTTTTTGTTGTTGTTGTTGTTTAAATATGGGCACCTGTCATGATTCAGAGGAAGTAGTTTGAACTTTAGACTAAATGGATCTATTTAAATGCCATGCAAAACTGAATTCTGTTTGGTCTGTAATTTAAAGTATATTGTGTTGTCATATCCTGAGAATCATGGCAAGATGAAGATGGTATTCATTCTATACTCATAAAATCTGTGCATCTCTGGATACACACATTCCACATCCAAAGATTCAACCAGTGCGAATTGAAAAATTTTTAATTGCATCTCTATTGAACATGTACATAGTTTCTTTCATGTCATAATTCCCTAGACCATACATTATCACACAACTCTTTCTATAGCATTTCTATAATATTTGGTAGTATACACAACCTAGAGCTGAGTTAGAGTATGCAGGAAGATAGCAAATCCTACATTATTTTACATAAGAGATGGAAGCATTCTCAGATGTGGGTATCCACAGATGATCCTGGAAAATAATCCACTCTGCATTAAGAAGGATGGCTGCACAAGCAATTTTCCTAACAGTACTAGCTGTTATTAGGTAATATTCTCTTTAAACGAAGGACTTCACAAAACAAATATTCTGAAGTCTGCTATAAATCACTAAACCTAAAGCATTTAGTTTGTGCCTATAAATTATCAGTACTGTGGCAGCCTGATCATTTGGAATGTATCATTATAAAGATGATTAAATATTCCATAAAGTGTCCGAAAGCTTAGCCCATTCTGGTGGCTAAATGGCCATCAAAACGAATTGATGAGAGCTGGCAGATTGCAGGTATATAAAAAAAACAAGCCTAAAGTTAGATAATTATGACCACTGAAATGAAGGTTTCCTTTTGGTGGGGTACAATTCAAGTTCCCACTTTTGCTGCAGCTCCATTACTTTACCCACCGTGCTCTATAGATATTGGTCAGGACTTTAGGAGTTGCTAGAATTGCAGTGCAAAGTTCCAAGAGTAGACTGTATGTGAGCCTTTGCAGTCATTTTAGCAAAAATGAGCATACCATGGTTTGGGAGCAGGCTTCTACACCCTTCTACTCTAGTTTCATTGGCAAAGATAAGGATGATTCTAGAGAACCTCTTCCTGTGCATTTGTGTATATCTATAAGGTTGGATTTTCTCACTTTTAGCTTGATAGCCCCTATAAATGAGTATGCATTGATTCAGAAGTACCTGTTCTTCGATCTGTGCAACTGGTTGGAAAGATGTATGCATGCCAGACAGTATGATAATTACTACTACTACTACTACTACTAACTACTACTATTACTATTATGATTTTTGATGTTATTACTTGATCATCATTAAACCCAAACTTATTTTGGGAGGGTGTTTGTAATATTTTCCTTTCTGTGTGGTAAATTAATGTATATTAATTATACAAAGGGGTTTCACTGTGGTCATTCACAATGCATATATTGTCCATTCATATTAATCCCCTCTGATACTCTGTCTTTTCTCCATTTACTTCTCCCACTTTTCCACAGATAGCAGAAGGGGCCTTTGTGCCATCTTCATACTTAGACACAATGTACTGTGATATTTTCACCCCTCATCTTTCTCTTTTATCTCCTCTGCTCCATAACCCCCTAGCTGCTCAATTATAATGATATATATGTATACATGTATATAAATGTATATACTTATGTATGTTTATGTGTTTGTATATCACTTGTTCTTTACACATTCATGAGTTGAAGAACATAGAAATGAATTCCATAGTTTGGCTATTGCGATTAGTGATTCAATAAACATGGGTGTTTAGTAATATCTATTTCAGGTAGTCCCATATTCCTTCAGATACATGTCTCAATGTGTTATTGCTGGATCATATCATAGTTCTGGTTTTATTTACATAAAGAACCTCCATACTGACTTCCATAGTGGTCACACTAATGTATATTCCATCAGCAATAGAGAAGGGCTTTGTTTTCCCCCCATCCCCACAAGCTTTTGTTGTTTGTGTTTTTGTTGATGGCCACTGGAACTGGGGTGAGATGGAATCTCAGTGTCATTTTGATTTATATCTCCATTATAATCAGGGATGTTGAAATGTTCTTTATGTATTTATTGGCCATTTGTATAGCATCATCTTTCAAGAGTTGTCTCTCCAATGCATTTGCCCATTACCAGTGATGTTCTCAGACTTTAGGAATTTAGTTTTGGAGCTCCTCATATGCTTGTAGCTATTATTCTTTTATCAAATATATGGCCAGGAAAGTTTTTTCTACCATTCTGCAGACTGTCTCTTCCTGCTAGTGACTCTTTCCTTTATTGTATGGAAGGATTTTAGTTGGACGTAACCCCACTCATAAACTGTTGTTCATATTTGAAGAGCTATTAGACTCTTGTTTGAGAATTCGGTAACTATGCCAATTTCTCCGTGTTCTCCTTATGACTTCTTATAGTAGTTTCAAATGTTCAGGCCTTAGATTAAGGTCTTTGATCCATTTTGAGCTGATTTTAGAACAAGTTGAAAGACAGAGATCCAGCTTATTCTACATGTAGATAACTTCTTTTATGAGAACCATTTTTTTTATCAGTCTGTCTTTTTTTTAATAGTGATTTTTGACACTTTCTTCAAAAATCATCTATCTATGTTTGGGCTTGTTTGTGTTTCCATTCTCTTGGTCTGTGCATTTATTTTCACGTCAGCAACATACTGTTTTGTTACTGTGGGTCAGTGTATAATTTGAAGTCAGGTATTGCGATATTGTTCTTTTTTGCTTGGGAATGCTTTAACTGTTTGAGCTCTTTTATGTTTCTATTCAGATTTCAAGACTGATTTTTCTACCTTTGTGAAGAATGACATTGGACTTGCAATAGGGATGGCACTGAATATATAGATTGCTTTCAGTAAGTGGTAAAACTATGTTCACAACATTGATTGTCTTGAATCATGAACAGTAGTATTTCTTCCTTTGATACTTCCTTTGTTGAGAAAGAGATTTACCTCCTTAGTTAAATGTATTCCCAGATATTTTAGTTTATATAGGCTATTAGGAATGGGATTATTTTCATGATTTAATCTCTGCCTGTTCTGTGGTATACAGAAAAGCTACTGAATTTGATACACTGATCTTTATTTTACTCACATTTAAATGTCTTTGGATTCCATTCCCTATCAAATAACACTTTCCTTTTATATTTTTCCTCTTTACCTTCACTCAAAAGACTTTAATACCAATCACACATATATAAAAATAAGTTTTCCCCATATGTTCCTTTCATAAATGTTAGATGGGATGTTCTTTTCTGCAGTGTGTGTGTGGAGGTAGGGAGGATGGGTATGTATCTATATGTGTGACTCCAATCAGAGATATCACAAAAATGACTGCAAAAATGCATAAAGCCACTGTTTCATTGATAAACACTATAAAAAACTGGGGCTATGAGATCCTATGATTAATACCCAGAATGGTGCATTCCAATAATATTTTGGCCTGTGGTGTTCATTTTATCCGTATTCGATATTTATGATTAATTCTATTTTTTTTGGTTTTTCTTCTCCATACTTGTTGAGTACATCCTCTGAAATCAAATGCCTTGCAAACTGTTCGATTTTTTTTTGCATCTGTTTAAGGACTTAGCTAGTTCAAAGTGAGCTATATACTGGTCAATTACAAAACTTAACATCATCTAAAATTTGTTCCCTCTATTAAATAATCAGTCATATTATCTCATCGTATTGGACCTAATGTTCTGTTTCTAAGCCTTGAAAGAAAAAAATTCCATGCATTCTCAATCTGAAAGTTTTCTAAACCCTTATGTATCCCAGATTCAGCCCATATATGTCTGGATGTATGATTACAGAAGTTGGTACAAGCAATCAAACTATACTGAAGTTTCTAATTCCGGATTGCATGTTATGAATTATTATAACATACATGTATGGAAACAGGTGTGGCCAGACACAATATGGTATATTACTCAGGAGCCATGGATTTAAATCAAGCAGTCTTGAAAAGATTATCATTGCAAATTTATTAATATGCTTCTGGCTCACATTGTTTTGAGAATTAAATGCAGTAAGCTACAAAGTACATATCATCATGTAAAATACATAGCTATTGCTGAACAGCATGGTAATACTAATAATAGATTAAAAATTGTCTCTGGGACTTCTCTGATCAATTACAAATGCTATAAAAGGCATAAAATAGTTAAATGTTGACAGCTAACAAATGCTGAAACTATATTTTGATCAAAATAATAATAGTCCAGACTGTGGAACTATACTAATAAACCTTGATAGAAATGGAAAATACGTCTCAACTCTCAAGTATTTACTAAGTGTAGCCAAAGCTTAGCATACAAAATATAGCTCTCTGGTTACTCACATTTCAGTTGGAATTATCATACAACAGCTATCATTGGACATTTGGAAGGAAAAGTAACTGAATTCAGAGGCTTTATGAAAAAAAAAACAAAACAAAGAAAAGCAGGGCACATTAACTATCTTCTTTTCCTATGGATTTGGGTACTGGAGTACTCAATATGCTAACTAAGTACATGCAATAATTATTCAGTAACTTTAACTTTAGAGCTCTGACTTAAGAATTTAATATAACTTCCCGTGAGGGCTGCTTATGAGGCTTTATTATGGTATAATCATGATGTAATTTAGCCACTAAGCATATATAGAGTATAACTTATATGTGATATATATATAAGTATATATAGTATATACTAGTATATATAAATATATACTATATAAATATATATATACTATATATAAATATATACTATACATACAGCATATGTGTGTATGCATGTGTGTATACATATGAGCCAAGTCAAGAGACTACATTTTGCTGAGTCTATTACAAGTTGAGAGGGAAATCCTAGTTATCATCTGAGAATGTGGGTGGAAAGGCAGCATGTTCTGTTGTAGGAGGAGGAGAATATGAATGGAGCTTTAGTTTTTACTTACCTAGAAAGCAGTGCATTCCACTGCATCCTTTTGGTCCATGAATCCTAAAGATAATGTAGTAGACTTGGGAATCATTATTTTAAGAGAGGATGAGTTCAATTAGTTCTCATTACTAATGAAGTTGTAAAAGGGAAAAAAAGACACCAAACACAAGGGAATGAACCTAGTGTTTTTGAGAAATCTGGAACCTGAAAAGATTATTGTTGAGCCTCCCAAGATGATGCAATTCAAGGCAACACATGGGATCTTTGAGCCGCTTTTCATCAACCATGGTCAAGTATTCTTAGTCCTTCCCCTTGTCACTGTCCATTAATAAAAAGACTGGAACTTTTAAGTATTTAATGGCTTTTCATTTCTTTGTTTTATAAATCTGTCACAAGTGAAGAATTGTAAGTAATTCGGTTTTGTTATAAGAGCAAATCTTGTACAAGTATCTAGGTATCTGTTGTTTCTAGAATGATTTCTTTCTATTGATAAATCCTCCCCCAGCAATGGTCCCTATCTTACAATAATATATATAAGATTATCTTATTATAATAGATTGAAAAAATTGTCTTTGGGACTTCTATGACCAATTAAAAATGCTCTAAAAGGCATAAAATAGTTAACTGTTGGCAGCTAACGAAAGCTGAAACTATGTTATGATCAAAATAACCATTGTACTTTCCTGTGAAATAGCCCTTCGGAATCTTCTACATTTTGCCATAGGAGAGAAAGCTGGTAGAGCTGGGGGATTCTTTTATTCACAGTGGCCATTTTCCATAAAGGATGCTAAACATACTTCATGCAATTAGGAAGACTGGGGATCTGAGTGAAGAAGGGTCAAATATAATTCCATTACTCTTAATTTTTGACTTTATGTTTGAAACCATAAAGATTACTTGAAATAAGAAAAAAAGAAGAGCAAAAACTGTATACCTACACATACAAGCACACAAGTACAAATACACACTTAGTCATACACATTTGTACAGGCATCTACATATGCATGATACACATGTACACATAGTCATATAGACACACATGAGGACATACATTTGCATGATCATATAAGCAGGCATGAATATACTGATATGTAAATAAACATACATACACATATACATACATACACATAAATACATTCATGAACATGAATACACATAAATGTGTATTCATATTCATAAATGTGTATAGATATAAATATATAATAACATGATCTAAAGTCTTTATAAAACTTATACTCTAAAATCCTAAAGAAAACTTCAAGAGGGCATTTAGGTTTTTAAATGGTGGTAAAAAGCCTATGGCAAAGGGAAAAACAAAATTAGAGAGAGAAGACACATTGCAGCTATCCACAGCAGCAGTCAGGAAGAAGGAGCCAGCAAATTCTCCTCTGAAGGAAAATGAAGAGTATCCTTAAACCAATGTACAAACAGCCTAGAGTTCTATATCTAGCAAATAATTTCTCTGTAAATGCATGTATATACTGTGGATATGGCAGTTCTGGGACTTGAAATTATGGCTTGACTCTCTTAATAGTCTTTTAGCTCAAGGCTGGTATTCTACTATTTGAGCAACAGGTCTACTTCCAGCTTTTTGCTTGCTAACTGGAGATAAGTCTCATGGATTTTTCTGCCCCAGCTACCATTGACCACCTGGTAGCTAGCATTACAGATGTGAGAAATCAATGCCTGGCAAGATTTTCTTTTTAATAAAAATGAAATACAAACTTTTCAGACATAAGAAAATTAAAAAGAATTAATCACCAGCTAATCCACAAAATGAGACACACTAAAGAAATTCCTTTGGATGTACAGAAAAGGATACCAGAGAAAAATACAATTCTTCATAAAGACTATGAAGAAATGGAAAGGATAACTACAAAAATCAATATGAAAATTGTTTTTCTTATTAAATGAGTTTCTTCAAGAGAAATATAATTACTGAAAGTAAAAACAGCAACGTATTATGGCAATGTATTTAGCACCATAATAACAAAACTAAGAAGGAGAAATAAAAGTATGTTTGTAGACATTTCATATCATATATGAAATAATATAATACCATATCAAGCAGATTTATCATACAGATGCATACTACAAAGACTAAAGCCACTACTAAAATTACACACAAACACACACACACACACACACACACACACACACACACACACACACAGAAACACTTATAGATAAATAAGACAACAAAGAATGTAACAGAAAATCATAAGTGATCAAGGTGAGCCGGAGGCCTGGCTCATTGTTACAGGGCCTATCTAGCGATCATGAAACCTTCATTCAAATCCAATACCCCCACAAAGAAAACTTAACCGAAGTATATAAAAAAATAAAAAACAAAGTAGAAGGAAAATAAAAAATAGGAGGAAAAGAACTCAAAGAAAAAAGTGGATGATAGTTTTATTCAACTAGACAAACAATGACATTAAAAAAAAAAAAGATTTAGTTCAACACTCCAGATAGAAAGATGCAAACAGAATAAGAGTATAGAGAAACACACAGCTCAGTAATCATGCCCAAAAGAAGATGGAAGGGGCATTTTAGTATCAGAGAATGTACACTTCAGAGCGAAAGGTATTCCCAGGAGAAAAGTAGACCATTTAATAATGATCAAACATATCAGTCCAACCAAGAAAATATGACAATTCTAAACAAGTATACATTTGATAATAGAGCTTCAAGATACACAAAGCAATATATAGTAAAATAGCAATGAGAAATGAATAAGTTTTGCTCCTTCATGTTTAATAAAAACAACCATCTATAAATGGGAAATGAGGTAGAAGACCTGAAAAACACTCTCAGTAAATTATTCTGACTGACTCTAGCCAACATTATTAGATCCCACTCCTTTTTCCAAGGGAACAAGACAAATTTGTAATGCTCAGTAGTTGTCTGGACTATACACAAATCTCTAACTTAAGAGAATTCAATCATAAAGAAATGTGTTCTGATGACTGCATTGGTAATAGTGTAAGAATATTAGAAATCAATAAAGCACTAAATAATGACATGATACACTTCTGTATAAAATCTGAACAAACATATTAAAAAGAAAATCAGAAAGTATATTTTGAATTTAATGATAACAAAAACAAACAAAATGTGTGGGATGGACCATGGAAGCACTTAGATTGGAATCTGTAACATTAAAAGCCTATATTAGAAAAGAAACAATACAAGACTCAAATCAAACAACCCAGTTTCTAACTTGATAAATTTGTTCAAAGAAAGAACAAATGAACCTCAAATGGTCAGAAGTTTAGAAATAATAAAGGTAAAAAACAAATCAACAAAATAAAAAATAGAAACCAATAGAAAACCAATAGAAAAATAGCAGAAACAACTGCTTCTTTCATAAAGTGAATATTTGTTAGGTGGCTCAAGTCTGTGATACTAACTATTCAGGAGATTGAGGTCTAGAAGTGGTTCCAAGGCAGCCTAGGCCAAAAAGTGTTTAGGATCCTATCTTCAATTACCCAGACAAAAACAGGGTTAGAGGCATGGCTCAAGGGGTAGAGCACCAGCTAAGTAAGCAAGCTGAGCAAGAGCATGAGGGTTGATTTCAAACCCTGATATAATGATATAATAACAATAATGACAATAAAGTAATAAATGAAATACAAAGTAAAAATAGATCAACCTCTTGCCAGATAAATCAAAACATTAACATTAATATCAGGAATTTGTGATGAAAGTGTCTAGGTTAAGCATATAATAAGGGATATGATGACTGCTTTTATGTCAATAAATTCTACTACTTACTTAGATGAAATGCACAAATTTTTGAAAGATGTGAAGTTCTCACTGAGAAAAAAAAATAACTAACCTAATTAGCTCTTCTTTTAAAGACATTGATTTGCTTTAAAAAAATCCCACAGCAAAAACCACAGGCCCAGAGGACTTAAACATTGAATTTCAATAAACTTTTAAAGAAGTGACAATGTCAATTTTAAACAAATTCATCCATAACAATTAACGACAAGGAAATAGTTCCTGACTCCCTTCTATGAGATCATATTCTGAGACAGAACAAGATAAAGACCCATAACAAAAAAAATTCACAGACCAATATTCTGTTGGATATAGAAAATTCTCTTTTATTCTTGGCAATACTGGGATTTAAACTGAGGTCCTCACCCATTCTAGGCAAAAATTTTTACAACTAAGCCACACCTCTACCCCTATTTTTGATGGTTGTTATTTTTCGATAGGGCATCATTTTCTGTCTAGGAGCATGCCTAGACTACAGTTTGTCTGTTTTAGGCTTCCAATAATAGCTGAAATGACAAATTCATGTTACCTCACCTTCATCCATTCAGACTCTTGTACACATTTCAGGCCATAATGACTTGAAGCCTTGATTTTCCCCCAATCTTAGCTTCCCATGTAGTGAGAATGACAAGTGTTCTCTATCTACAGGTCCATCTATGGGTGGAGAGTGAGTCTGTAAACTTTCTCCCTGGAATGACCTCAAACTTCAGTCCTCCCATTCTCAGCCTCACAAACCTAGGATTAGAGGCTAGAGACTCTGTGCCTGGATCAACATAGGAAATTCTTTTTGTATTATCAAGATTTTTATTACTAAACACTAATTTTGCCTGTATGTGACACATCCATACATGTGAACAACGAATTCTATGGTTTTCACCCCCTCTATCTCTCTCCTTTTCCCTGACTCCTTAAAATAATTTCAACAGGTTTTTCATATTTCAGGCACAGGTCATCATCAATCATTTTCTTTATTTTGCCCTTCACTTGCTAAATATAGCACATTCTTAATAAAAATTTTAGCAAATAGAACCTTGCAATGTATAAAAATAATACATGATTATTAAATACAGATTATATCATAATCACAAGGTTAATTTAACATTAAGAAATCAATCAGTGTAATGAACCCTATAAAAGACTACCAAAAATGTGAGCATTTCAGAAGGAATAGTAAATGAGTAAACATATGTGGCACAATCAAACATTAAGACCTTAAAAAAAAAAAACACCTTCTCAGCACAATCAAGCATAGAAGGGAAGACAGCCACACCCACACTCACAAAAGAATACAACAGGGGGCCTGGAAGGTGGCTCAGCAGTAGAGTGTCTGCCTAGCATGTATGAAGCCTGAGTTCGATTCCTAAGCACCACATAAGTAGAAAAGGCCAGAAGTGTCACTGTGGTTCAAGTGGTAGAGTGCTAGCCTTGAGCTAAAGAGCTGAGGGACAGTGCCCAGGCCCAGAGTTCAAGTCTCACAACTGACAAAGAAGAAGAAGAAAGAAGAAGAAGAAAGAAGAAGAAAGAAGAAGAAGAAGAAGAAGAAGAAGAAGAAGAAGAAGAAGAAGAAGAAGAAGAAGAAGAAGAAGAAGAAGAAGAAGAAGAAGAGGAAGAGGAAGAGGAAGAGGAAGAGGAAGAGGAAGAGGAAGAGGAAGAGGAAGAAGAAGAAGAAGAAGAAGAAGAAGAAGAAGAAGAAGAAGAAGAAGAAGAAGAAGAAGAAGAAGAAGAAGAAGGAAGAAGAAGAAGAAGAGGAAGAGGAAGAGGAAGAAGGAAGAGGAAGAAGAAAAAGAAGAAGAAGAAGAAGAAGAAGAAGAAGAAGAAGAAGAAGAAGAAGAAGAAGAAGAAGAAGAAGAAGAAGAAGAAGAAGAAGAAGAAGAAGAAGAAGACAATAGCTAAGTATACGTTAAGCTCCTAGTGGGTGTGCAAAGAAAAAAAAGGCATTCAGATTGGGAAGGATCCAGTTCCCCAGTCTCTTGGAATAGTAAATGTAGCCTCCTCTATGCAGAAAATCCCATGTGATGTAGACAACTACTAACAGACCAAATGGGTGGTTTTAGAAAGGCTGAAGGATTTGAGGACAATGTACCACATTCTTGTATTTTATTTATAATTATAATTATAATTTGGGGTATCCCAAATTAACGATCAGATAGTAATTTAGGGATGTGACTTATCATAACCAATGCTCATGATAAGTTTAAAGTAAGAGTAAAGACACCACTTGATTTTAAATAGATGTGTTCTTCCTATCCTATGAAAATACTAAAGGTCACTGGATTATTTTTAACTAATGAATATTCATCATATGCAAATAAATGTAAGACTGGGGGTTTAGCCCAGTTGTTGAGTGTTTGTTTAATAGCATAGGGCAGCTCTCTGGGTTCCAGGGCAGGACAGAGGGTGAGGTTGGAGGAAAGAGGAGATTGAGAGATTAAGAGAAAGAAAAAAACAAAGAGAAGGAAGAGGAAGAGAGAAGGAGTAGGAAGAAAAGGAGAAGGAGAAGAAGGAACAGAAAGAGGAGGAGAAGATAGAGGAAGAGGAAGAGGATGGGAAAAAGGTAAAGTGAAGAAAGAAAAAGACAAGCACAGGAGGGAAGAGGCCCTTCCTAGGTCACAGAATTGCCACCTCCTGATTGTCAGACCTGAGATTCAAATTAGAACAAAAACAATTCTAGCTTTCCGACTCACCCTGCAAATCTGGGAATTTCTCCACCTTCATGTTCACCAATTCATTATTGTCTGTCTCTCTTTTTCCCTCTCCCTCTCCCTCCCTTGTTTCCTCTCTCTCTCTCTCTCTCTCTCTCTCTCTCTCTCTCTCTCTCTCTCTCTCTCTCTCTCTCTCTCTCTCTCTCTCTCTCTCTCTCTAACACACACACACACACACACACACACACACACACACACACACACACACACACTGATACTTTATTTTTGGCGGTCATAGGGCTTAAACTCAGGGCCTGGACACTGACCCTGAGCTTTATCGTTCAAGGCTTCAAGGCTAATACTCTACCACTTTGAGCCACAACACCACTTCTGGTTTTCTGGTGGTTAATAGAAGAGTCTCCCAGATTTCCCTGCCCAGGCTGGTTTCAAATGTGATTCTCAGATCTCTGTCTCCTTAGCAGGCAGGATTACAGGCATGAGCCACTGGCACCCAGCACAACTTTTGTTTTGTTTTTATTTGTTCTAGTTGTTTTTTGTCAGTCGTGGGGCTTGAGCTCTGGGCTTAGGCGCTGTCCCTCAGCTCTTTAGCTTAAGACTAGTACTCTACCACTTGAGCCACAACACCACTTCCTATTTTTTTCATTCGGAGAACCTGAAGAACCTATAAGGCAACTCACTATATATAATAATACTTTTCTTAAAATACACCAATGCATCAACCTATTACAATGGATTTGGGTGAGTAATTTTAAACCATTAGAGAAGAAAAATGGAATGAAAAATGATTCAATAAATCCAACAAAAATATAGGAGGAAAATAAATGAATAAATTCATCACATTAATTTTATGTAAAAAATATCTAGTCCTTTGAGTTTACCTACTGTCATGTTCATGTATTTTTCCATCCACTCGACCAAATTCCTGAGTTACATATTCTTCCTGTCTCCAAATCCTCTTTCCTGGGTGTCTTATAATTCCTTCTAATCCAGATTTCACAACTGTCACAGCATTGGAAGGATTTGTCTCAAGATGATCAATGATTTCCCCACTGTTAAATGCAGGAATTATTTCTCACTCGTCTTAATTAGCCATTAGCATTTGTCATAAGTGATCCCTTGTGCCTGACACAATTTGGATGCTACATGCTTTATGCTTTTCTTTGCTATTTGTGACTCTTGTTCCCAGAATCGTGGTACTCGAGTGTCATAGCGTTCAGTCCTTACCTATGTCCCCAGGCTCTGCTCTGTGGTTGAAGGTGCTTTGAAATACCAGTCATGAGCAACTGTCATGGACAGATACAGCTCAAACTGTAGTCTGAGGACAAGATGACAGTGCCGTGAAGAAAAGATGACAGTGTGATAGGAAAAGGGAGAAGCACTGGTGAAATGCAACTGTCATTCTCACTAATGCTGCTTTCCAGACAACTGCTAAAGGTTCCCTGAGACTTCTTTGAGGAAGCAGATCATACGTAGATGACTGTAGATGAATCTGCCGGACAATGGGCGAGGAGGAGGATAATAAATCTGCCCACCTCCTTTGTCCTGCGGGTCCGTTGGTTGGTAATCACCAACCAACTCATTCCTACAGACTACCAGGGTTCCTTCCCCAACTTCTTAGCCACTTCTCACGAATCCCTAGTCCCTGCTTCACGGTAAAGTGAATGATGGCAAATCCATGAAACCGAGATAGTTGGCTTCTACCCAAATATCTACTGGGCAAATCTCCCACTTTATACATACACACTTAAAGACCTTACACCCTTGAAAGACATGGGCAGAATGAATCTCTCTCTCTTTTATATACTCCTCTTCTAGCTTGGTGCATTAGCATTGCCTAGCTGGCACCTAATAATTCAGTGAGATGTTTTAAATATATAGGAGATTTTTATACATGTTGTAAAATATTTACAAGGCTAGTCCATGCAAAGAAATAATTCTCTTTACAGCCATTAGAAAGTCCTTGCAGGATTCCTTAGGATTCAAGTTATACTTCTAGCACACCTCCTAAACAGAGGAGGTTGAACAAGACAGAATTGTAGTGTTTCTCAATTACCAAAGGAAAGAAGAGCCAAGGATTGGATGCACAGCCTTGCACCTTTGAATGCAGAGCTATAATCTCAAAGTCTAATGGATCCTTTAGTCCTGGATCTCTGGCCAATGAACACTAAGGAGAAATAAGCACAGGATTTTAACACACACCAGTGTATTCATAGCAGTGGACATATGTGGTGTACATCTCTCACCCTCCAATTTGCCTAGAACTTAATCATTAGTGTACCTTTGTGAGTGAAATGAAGCGATCAGCTCTATGTGCATGGATGTAGTAAATCTTTATTTCTATGAAATCAGAGGAAAATGGATATTGGGGTAGTGAAATGTTGTCTATCACTCTATGTAACAACACATCTTCTAACTAGAACTGAATAAGAAATGCATGGCTCAGCCACAAATTGGCAAGCTACTTACAGCTAAATACATTTAAACACAAACATGATTGCCATTTACAAAATAAAATTGAAGATCAATACTTATTTCCCAAGGAGTAGGTTCAAAGAAATAATACTTGGAGTTTTTCTATGTGTCTTTTTCATGATTCCATTTTATTTGGATAACTTATTTCTTTGCCCAGAATAAACTGTGAGACTGTCATTTTTTTACTTTGAAATCAACAGTATACCATACATGATATATAGGAAATAAGTGAATGGTAAACACATAGTTGTTAGGTAAATTAATTAATGATTATTCAAAAAAGATGGAGTAGAAATGTAAAAATTTGGAAATACACCTCTGTTTTAATAGAGAGATTTTGCTGACATTTAATAATTTAAAGTATCTGATTTTGTGATGCATAATATTTACTACATCTGTGAAAGGTATTGCATAAACATGAAACATAAATATATGTTGAGTGCATTTCTCTGCAAGTCTCACAAACTGATCAGAGTCACAGAAATGACAAATATCAGGTTTGGGCTTATGCTATTCCAGTACAAAATTATTGTAAATTCATTGTTATATATTAGTAGCCTTTATGTGAATTTGAATCTTTGTTCAGCTTATAAATTCAGTTATTACTTTTCTTAAAAGTCACACAAAAGTAAATCATTTAAAATAATGTCAGTATCCTTCGAGGAGAGCAATTTCAACTTCGTCTATACATCTCCATTTGGGATAATTAAAATTCTACTTCTAAGACTTATGTGAGGGGATTGGATGGCAGAAGATAAATACTACCACTTGCATCCTCATTTGTGTTCCTCACACTCCCCCTTCTTTCTCTTTCTCTTTTCCCACACAAATACTCTTATACATCCACACACATAAATGACAATAACAACAATACACACTAGGAATTTTGTCTATCCTCTCCCACCCCACTCTCTTCTCTACCTTCTCCTCTTCCTCCATCCTCATTCTCTGCACCCCTACCAAGCTCCTACTCATGGTTATTTATTCTTCAGGCCTGCATTTTTCAAGTATACCCTATCCCTGAATACAGCAGAAATGGGATGCATAGTAAAAATATCACATGGAGGAAGAAGGAAATACTAAAATTGAAATACAGGGAAGTAAAAACAGTAATTTCTATGTGTCTTTATTAATGCAACCATCCATAAACAAAGTTCCTGTAGGGTATTTTTTTTCCTTTTTAATTTTTCTCTCCCTATTTCTTATTGACTCTGGCCATACTTTGAAGGCCATACTGGTGTGATTATTACAGCAAGATAGCATTCCGTTACTTCAGGACCAATGAAAACCCACTGCACTCTATCATATGTTGTGCAAAATGCATTCTCTATATGAGGAGTGGCATCAAAGACTCAGATATATCCTGAGGCAGAAATTCTGGCTTTTCTAGTAGAATCCACTGAAGATTTTTAAATGACTTGTCTTTCCTGGAAGAACGGAACATTTGCTCTATGTGAGTAATGCTGGATAGCTTTTATAAAGGTGTCTTTAAAAAAATACTTAGGTGCTCACTTTGATACCAGTACCATTTTGAGCAGTAGATGGAATCAGAGAGCAGAACTCATCACTCGGTGATGGATAGATGGCTACCCTTGGCTTAGTGAGTAGAGAAATTAGCTATGTCATTTCATGTACACCACTGATGTCCCAAGTCGATGTTCAGAAAGCCTCTATTTTTCACTGTGCTAACCTGACTGCTACATTTATCTGATAGCACTTCACATCACTCTATCAAGACCAACACTCTACTTTTGTCAGACTTGACCCAATAGTTTAATAATTCTCAGATAACTCAATACATCAAGAAGCACATATATCATCAAGATTTTCCCTCTCATGCAATCAACAGGAATCACTGGTACCTCTAAGTAAAATCTGGCAGCTCACCCATGTGTGTTTTTGCCACATGTATGAAGTGTTTTCTAAGGGCTACTGGATAGGCCTTACATATCCATCAAGGAGTTTTATGACTTATGCTAAATTATCTAATTTTCCTGACTTATTCCTTCCCCTACATGAAATGAGGGAGTTACAGTAAATGATCTCTAAAGGTTACTTCCAGTTATTCCTTTCCTCAAAGAGCCCTTCTAGCAAAGGCCATGAAATGTACCACGTGTGACATGATACCAGGACTGCCTCCTTTTGTATTCATTCTGATGAGCGAAATAAGAAAGAGTAGAATGTTCTTCTCTGGTTGACAATTTCCTGCGTTCCCCAGTAACCGGTTTGTTGCATTGATTGATTTGTTGCGCAGTTGTTCACAAAAGCAAATCTTCTCAGACTCAGCTTACAGGAGAGGAGAGGCGAGATCTTCATCCTGAAATTTCCCAAGGCCGTCCATCAATCCCACTCCACCTCTCCTTCATCATTAGTTATGTCTGAGCTACATATTCCCAGGCCTCTCCTCTCTAGCTCTTGGCATCCTTCACATTGCAAAGGATTTGCTATGTTACTGTTGTCCACCTCAGACAATGAACTCTTTGAAATAGGAAATGTGTTTTGTTCTGATGTAAATAAACATCATTAACTACCTTCCAGTAACCTGTTAAGAATTTCTTTAATGACTACCTTACTATTACTGATAATCACCAATGATTCAGTGGGAACAACAAATCTAAAGTTTGTGTGCGTGAATGCTGAGCTGCCAATCCTGAAGAAGAAATATAATTCGTAGACTTATTTTTTTTCACATCCCAAGTTACTCAAACTTTTGCATTTGCTATTTTGTGCCAGCTATTCCTGGTCCTATCAGCAGTGTTGGAGATGAGAAACCATAGGTGTGACTTTAATTCTCTGACACCACTTTTGACAAACATTAGGGAAAATAGTGATATGACAGCACACACAGTTGACTTTTGGACCTATGTAGTTGTGAATCCTGCTAAAAGAGTGAGGAATATTGGCCTTTAAGTGATAAAGATGATGCATGTTTCCTATACTCAGATAGTGTACAGTCCATCCCTACATTTCATCGTCTATTACCCAATTATTAGTATTAGGTGTGGAGATTCTTCCAGAGCTTCATAAAGGGATGGGAGACATCCGGAGTTACTTCTGGTTCAGTAAGAATGTATATTCTGTGAGGTTTCACTACCATCACCACCACTATAATGGAAGGGAGGGAAGAAAGGAGGGAGGGAGAGAGGGAGGAAGAGAGAGATGAAGAAAGAAGGAAGGAAGGAAAGAATGAGAGAGAAAGCAAAAAGAAAGAGAGAGAAAGCAAGAAAGCAATATAGGAAGGAAGGAAGGAAGGAAGGAAGGAAGGAAGGAAGGAAGGAAGGAAGGAAGGTGAGATAGAAAGAAAGAAAGAAAGAAAGAAAGAAAGAAAGAAAGAAAGAAAGAAAGAAAGAAAGAAAGAAAGAAAGAAAGAAAAAAAGAAAGAAAGAAAGAAAGAAAGAGAGAAAGAAAGAAAGAAAGAAAGAAAGAAAGAAAGAAAAAAAGAAAGAAAGAAAGAAAGAGAGAAAGAAAGAAAGAAAGAAGGAAAGAAAGAAGGAAGGAAGGAAAGGGAGGGAAGGAGGGAGGGAGGAAGGAAGGAAGGAAGAAAGAAAGAAAGAAAGAAAGAAAGAAAGAAAGAAAGAAAGAAAGAAAGAAAGAAAGAAAGAAAGAAAAAAGAAAGAGTCTACAAGAAGTTTAGGTTCCAGAGTCCTGATTGAAAAGATCCCAACTAGTACCCAGAATCATAAGGCAAGCTAGATTGTAGGCTGGTGGGAAGGGAACACTAGAATCCTGCCACCCACAGAACTCCTCCAATAATAGTTGAATTGCTGAATTTTCACTTTAGAATATATCAGCCAGAACAGCTTCTAAATAGAATTGAATAGGAAACACATGGCTGTACTCCATGTAATCCAACATATGTAGGATGCTGAGATCTGAAGGCTGTGGGTCAAAACCAATCCAGGTTGTCTGATTAACCAGCCAAAGGGCAGACTGGAGGCATAGCTTAAGTGGTAGAGTATTAGCTACGCATGGAAAAACCAAGCAAGGACCTGACTTGAAACCCCAGGACTGCCACAAGATCAGCTGCTGGTAGCAAGTGATTGCTCTCGGTAGGACACATGAAGTCATAGAATGTAAGAACTTAAAAGGCCTCATAGTTTATTTAGAAATGACCCCAAATTGGAAAAAAAAAGCTAAGAAACATTTTAGAGAGGTTGTTTATGGGGCCTTTCTCCATACCATTTCTACATATTAGCCGCTTAATTTCTTTAATATCAGCTTTGTGGGACACAATTCTTTTACTTTTCATCCTTTGCTAGTTGGTTCAGGGTTTTTTTTTAAACTAAGAAAAGTAAGTGACATATAAGGAGAGGGAATTTCAGCCTTTCCAAATCATCATGACTACTTACATGACGAGAACAAAATTCTGTACCCCTTCTGCTGCACAATTTGGTCCAATTTATTTACTATTAAGCCAAGAAATTAACACACACACACACACAACACACACACACACACACATACACACACACACACACACACACACACACACACACACACACACACACACACACACATTTTTTCAAATGATCTGCTAAACCATTGGGTCTATCCTCAGCACAGAAGACAAAAATATTCATCCAGTTCCTTGGAGTTAGGAAAACCAGGTACTTATTTTTTTATTTCCAGCCAAGCAGATCATTTTCCTGGAAGAATTCTAATGTGAAGTTCCATCTGAAATATTACTAACTTACCAATAGGTTCTAAAAGGCAAGGTCTTAGACGATCTTACCCACAGTATGTTCTTGCAACAGAATGCTGGGCTTCTGCCCCAAGGTGTCTACCTTTTCACATTCCTCCTGCTCTCAAGAGGAATGCTCTAGTTGTGCCAGAGCCCAGGGATTTTCCAGTGTCATCTGTTACACATATTGGGTATTTTATTCTCAGCAATTTAGGACACTAAATGAAATCCTAAACATCTTTTCCTTCCATGGAAATCCTCTCTTTGCATGGCTCCTGTGTCATTTTTGTGACACTAATTCTTGCAGGACTCTCTTCCTGCACAGAAACAAACAAAAATACAAGTTACTGCAGGAATGGATCTGTGCATGCATCGAAGTGGTACACACAAATCTCTTTTCTTCTTGCCCTAGATGTAGTTTTTAAGTATTTTCCTCTTATCATTTGTCAAAAAACCAGTCCAATTAAGAAATAGCAGATTAAATATTTGTGAAGAAATTGATCACATGTTAAATACCATGAATGGGGAAAATTAATTCAAATTTGTGGTGGCATTAGATTGATGTAGTGAGCTACATAAGTATGTGTCTACTTTGAATTTGGAAGTAAAAATACTTTAACAGTTCTCTTTTTCTACTATAGAAGCATGTTTTTCTTTTTCATACTTCACAATAAAATGCATTCAACATACTATAGGTTACAGTTTCTTTAAATATATTCTGGCAGTCCACTATCTTGGAAAACGATAGCTCCAATCTCTCTTAAATTGGCTAGTATTCTGCACATGCATCTACCTAGGTATTAGGTGCTGAAAATACAGATAAAAGATTTATCCTACTGTGTTGGTAATTATCCTGAACTTTCTACAGTAGTAGTATAAAAGCCTCAATCTCTGGGTCAGGACTGTTTAATTCCAACATCTACTAAGGAGCCCATAGAGTAAAGAAAGATTATTGAAAAGGTAACTATTTCTCCTAAATGATGCCGCAGAATGAGAAGCACAAAGTGTCATTAACAAAATTAAACTACCAGAAACCTATGAAAATCTGTTATTGACATAGAAACTACAATGTTCCCATTACAGTCAAAAATGAGATCAGGATGCTAAGGCTTGTATTCACCATAGCTCCCGTGGAGTCTTCTCACGATTATACAAAATGTCATAAAGCATAAAATGAGATTTTAAATTGTAATTTTGGAGATAAAAGAGGCATTTATCTGCTTGTGTGCACACAGAAAATTTACTATTGGGTAAACTATTGGCAAAGAGATTTAAGCAAGGTGACTGGATATAAGATTAATATAAAATAACTGGTAGCTTGCTATCTACGGGGAAAAACAATGAAAATACATTAGAAGAAATATTATCCAGGAGAATAAAAATTATAAAACACATAAATGTAATCATATCAAGAAATATGCAAATCTTTTTATACAATTCAATCCGAAGTATAAAAGACTACCAGAATTCACAGAAGAGAGAACATTCAGTATTCAGAAAATTGCATGTTTAAGTTGGCCGCCGGTGGCTCACGCCTGTAATCCTAGTTACTCAGGAAGCTGAGAGCTGAAGGTTGTGGGTCAAATCCAGCCCAGGCAGGAAAGTTCATGAGACTCTTACCTCTAATTAACCACCAGAAAACCAGAAGTGGCACTGTGGCTTAAGTGGTAGAGGCTTCCCCTTGAACCAAAGATCTGAGGGACAGCGTCCAGGCCTAAAGTTCAAGCCCCATGACCAACCAAAAAAAAAAAAAAGAAAAGAAGGAAGGAAGGAAGGAAGGAAGGAAGGAAGGAAGGAAGGAAGGAAGGAAGGAAGGAAGGAAGGAAGGAAGGAAGGAAGGAAAGAAGGAAAGAAGGAAGGAAGGAAGAAAATTACATGTTTAAAGGGCATTAATCTTCTTTTTTTTTATGTGTGTGTGTGTGTCAGAATGACATGCTTGCTTGGCTTATTTGTTCTGCTGGTATTCTACCAGTTGATCCATACCTCGAGCAACAGATATTAGTTACTCTTTTTTTCAATTAGACTGGTAATGGAAGTGCAATTCAATTTTTAAAAGTTTACATTTTTTCATAAACTTAAAACACTAATTGAATAATTTATATGGAATATGAAAACACAATTCAAGAATGGTAGTGACAAGATAAATAAAGCAGTGCTGATTCTACCAGACACGAAAATTACATTATCAAACTGTCTTCACAGATCAGTGAAATGCTTGTACCAAAGGAGGTGAGCACATCACTGGCTAAGGCAGGATGCACACAGATGGATATAGATATGATATAGAAAGAGTTGTGATATAGGATTTGGAGTATGAAAATTGTGTCATCAACCAGGGGCCAATGGCTCATGTCTATCATCCTAGCTACTTAGGAGACTGAGATCTGAGCATCAGGGTTCGAAGCTAGTCCAGGTAGGAAACTCCATGAGATTCTTGTCTCCAGTTAATTACCAGAAAACCAGAAGTGGCACTGTACCTCAAGTGGTAGAGTGGTAACCTTGAGCAAAAGGCTCAGGGTTCAAGCTCTGGGTTCAAGCTCCAGGACTGGTGCATATACACACACATACACATACACATAACAGTTGTAAAACTGGACACAAAGTGAAATTCTGAATCTACATTAGGATATATCCCATATCAGCTTTTGAAGTATTTACACATTCAGACAGGAAAAGACTTTGAAAAATAATTTAATCTCCATCTGGTCAGATCTAATATATTCTGGGTGAGTATTTTTCCAGTGGATAATATGCTATAAATATGAACTAATAATATGATTTGGCTTACAGGATAGATTTTTTAACTCAAGAAGATGGAAGGTGGTGTGACTCTTATAGCCAGTTTCTGAAATCTGGGTGAGCACATGACAGGATAGCAGTGGGTAGTTCAACTAGGAAGAGGACATAATCTACTCCAACCGTCCTACCCACCCATTCATACATCTTCAAGACACAGTTATATCCTACCTCCTGGCAGGATGGCACCAACACCTTCTTTCCAGTACTAATCTGTTTTTCTTGACTCTACTCCTTTATCCATTCTCTTCATGGTTTCTCCATTGCTGTGAAAATGGAATTCTGGAAATTCTGTCTTTAAGCAGGGTTCCTGTCTCCTCCCTTGACCCCATCTTTTCTCTCTGACTTGACTTCTTTCCTCATGCATCTTTCCCAGAGAATGTATTTGTGTGATTTGAGATTCCAACCAAAATGCATCCAAGAAGTAGATGGCAACAAAGTGAGTAAAATACTAATAGAAGATGCATTCAATTCACTACCAGGGCTGTGTGTGTTTCAGTACACAAGGGAAGAAAAAACTTCCAGTGAAACCTTAACAATGCTGGAATAAACATGCTTCTGGGGAAGAGGGTGTTATGTCAGAGTTAGGACAGAAACATCAATGACCTACTAACTTCCCACCCGTACACAGTCACGCCACATTAGATGCATGTGTCCTGATGGATGTGTATAGGAGTACAGGTTAATTTCTCCTCTTTTAGAAATTCTGGGGGTCTGCTAATGCCTATCTGTTACATCTACAAATCGACATTGTTTTAAAAAAGGAAGTAGTAAGTAAATTTATAATGTAACATCATTTAAATCCTGTTGCTGACCCTTCTAAGGCATTAGACTGAAAAGCTAAGGTTGAAAATATTCCACAAGCTTAAAATAAATGACATACGGAGTCAATGCATCTTGCTCTTCTTTTTTCAAAGTGTTGAGGGAAAAAATAAATGTACTGCTGATTTTTAAGAAAAAATGTAAGTTTTATGATCAGTTAAGAAATGTTGGTCATATTCAATACCACGTGAAATTTATCTAGCATAATGACTATGGCATTGCTTTGCCAATTAGGGAAGAATATTTTACCCAAGCAAAGGATTTCAAAGCCCAAGTGAATAGGGACTAACGTTAGTAGTGGCAAAAAAGGAAGTATTTGAATCCCTTATTTATTCCAGGCATCATTAGGTACTTTCAATCATCTTGCTTAATTTAATGTAGGCTGTGATTTAGGTTATTGAAACAGAACTGTGTGTCTAATCTGGGACTGTCATCACTTAAAGTTTTGGGTGGATCTGGGAAGACTAAAACTCTGAAAGTCTAATAACTCTCTAATTCTTCATACCTTTAAAAGTTAAACAAAAGGAAGGTGTGGAGAAAAACTCAGATTGCTAACCACCAAGAAATGGACACTGGTTTTATTTTATTTTATTTGTGAACATACTGTACAGAGGGGTTACAATTACATGGGCAGGATAATGCATACATTTCTTACCAAGCATTGCAGCCTCCTCCTTTGTTTACCCTTCACATCCCTTCCCAGCCTCCCCCCTCCCCCCCCAATCCCAATCCTTCTCCTTCCCCCCTTCCCCCCCTTCCCCCCCCCACCGACGTTGTAAAGCTCGTTTTTGACATGACAACTTGTACTTCTCATTGTTGCAACAGGTCCACCTGTATCCTTAAACAACTGGTTTTTCCCCATCTCCTCCACAAGTTATACTGACATCAAATATAGTGAAAGCAGGGGTTATACTGTGGGGGAGGGACATACAAAGCAACAAAGAGATAATCTTATAAATGCGTTAGAAACACATGCATGAAAGAAAAAACATTAAAATATATATCTAAGGGTTCATTTTCCTGACATCACATAATCTGACCTTTTCAGCTTGATTCATACATATACTAGATATTGCAAATAAGGGAAACCATGGGACCTATGTTTCTTTGGGCCTGGCTTACTTCACTTAATATAATTTTTTCCAAGTCTTTCCATTTCCTAACAAATGGGGCAATGTCATTTTTTCTGATGGAGGCATAGAATTCCATTGTGTATATATACCACATTTTCTTGATCCATTCATCTACTGAGGGGCATCTGGGTTGGTTCCATAGCTTAGCTATGGTAAATAATGCTGCAATAAACATAGTTGTGCTGGTAGCTTTAGTGTGGTCTTGTTTGTAAACATTTGGGTAAATGCCCAAAAGTGGGATTGCTGGGTCATAGAGGAATTCTATGTGAAGTCTTTTGAGGAACCTCCATACTGCTTTCCAAAGTGGTTGAACAAGTTTACATTCCCACCAACAATGAAGTAAGGTTCCTTTCTTGGACACTGGTTTTAGAAGCTAGCTATGTTGTTTATATTTGGATGTTATTGAGCGGGCACAAGTTATATTTAGGGGAAGCTGTTATGTAAGTCCTTAAAACCTGTGTTCACTCAATGTGTTGTAGGTTTGGGTAACCCTGTATATGTTGGAATTCATACATCCCTTGCCAAGAAACCTTCTGATGCAGGCAGATAGGAAATTAACATGTTGATAAATGAATGCTATGTATGGTTGAAAAAAAATTGGGGCAAAAGTCTCCAAAACAGCAATTTGAAAGAGTTATGCATTGATTTCTTTTGTTAAAGTGCATTTCAGTGTACAAAATACTAACAACAGAAATCAATGTCATCTTTCATTTCATAGTGTGCCTTTAAAAATAACGTTCCATTTTTCAAAGATTGGCCATTGAATTCTGGACACATTCCTAATGATTGCTGCCTTAGTTAAGAGTATACACCCACAAGTTCACGGAGTGAAGTGAGGGAGAATTTTTTGTTTACAGTGATGTCTGTATATTCTGAAACACATTCATTAAGCTTATCCTGACAGAGAAGGGATAAATGAAGACTAATAGAAGCCAACATTTCCTTCACTTCCCAGTTCCAGGAAGCAACCATCTTTAACAAGAAATAGATCTGTTGATTTTTCCTTCTGTTTTTTGAGGGGGCTGAGGAATCAACGGCTGTAAGAAGAAAAGGTATTCTTTATTATTTCGGCATTAAGAGACCAAGGAATTCAATAGATCCTACTTCATTATCAAGTCTAATCACACTGGGAAATGCCTTGCCATATTACTTGATTCTCTTCTCATCAATCAATGAAAGATGACCATTGCTTAGCCATCTCACTGGAGAAAAAAATCAAGCTGGACATCTACTCTTCTTTATCTATAAAGAATTTCTATGTCACATAAAAAGAAATAGGAAGAAACAACTTATTAATGGAGAGACATCTTAGTTTTTTGTTTTGTTTTGTTTTGCTTTGTTTGTTTTTTTGTTTGTTTTTTTTTTACTTCTGGTACTGTAGATTGAACCCAGAACCTTGAGCAAGAATAGCATGTGTTTTTTAAATATCTGTTTCTAATTGTCACAAGCTTATTAACTATGGAAACACACAGTTCTGTAGTTTTGTTTTTTATCTTCTTTGGTACCTTTTTTTAAAGTATTTAAAAGGATGATCTAATCACTTCTGGAGGAAATGTGTTTTATTTTTATCCTCTCTACAACTTTTCTTTCAGTTTTTTTCTCTCCTGCAAGGAAAGTTTAATGAGGTACATTTGCTTGTTTCCATGGCATTTCAAGGGAGGATTACTGGCTGAGACAAGAAGATTTATGTTAAAAAAATAATAAATAATAGCACTTGCGAAAGAAAAACTTGTCAAATGCATTTCATAGTTTTGTAGCTATATATCATCTATTAATTGCTAATCAGTTTCCATGTTGTATCACAATCAGTTTTTCTTGAATTTAAAAAATAAATTGGAAGAGAAACATCAAGTATTCCATTATTAAACATAGTGTGCTACTGTGAATGCAAAAATATACAATAGGGGTAATATACTAAAATTCAGTTCTCTTTGGAACTATTGGGTATACTAGAAAAAAAATAAGGGGACCTCCCCCTTGTAGAAAATAAAAAGTACAACACTGAGAGTTTTATTTTTTTATGTTTCAGGAATAGTTAGAAGGAATGTTTTGTTACCTCTGAACTTTGACATCATCAAATGCAAGCACGGTATATATCTAAAACTGTACCCACATGTACTACTGTGTTCTTCAGTCTCTTTGATCTCAAATGTATATGTTCATGATTTTCTTTCTAGTTTTGTAAGTATCTCAGTAAGATCTGAAGTTTAAAATACAAAAGCAATTTTAAGGTTTCTATAAAGACTCCTGCAAGAACCTGACAATGTCACATTGAATAACCTGTGATTAGAATGAAATACCACCCTATTAATCTCCCACTGTCTTTCACATGCTGAAGACTGAGTGGGTAAGTTCAGGGATAAGTGGAAGAGCAGATCTGGAAATCAGATGTGTTTAATACCTCAGGTCCTCTTGGAGCATCTTTGAAAGGAAATAGCCATGTTTGTTGTCTAAAGGTTATGTTGTAGAAGGAAATTCAGTATGTTGGCAAGGTACACAGTATCAACAAGACAGAACAATTTCATCATCAAAAAATGTGAACATTACAAAATTATGTGGTCTAGCAAACATATTCCTGTATCGAAATAAAAAGGTGTTAGTTTATAAGCTCAGATCTGCCAGTAAGAAAAAGTATAATGTCTTGGGACTCTCCTTTCTCATAGTGGAATTGTTGATATGGTTTTACATTTAAATTCAGACTAAAATAAATTATGAGGGGGTCTAATCAGTAAGCATCATTTGTCTAGCCATTGTCACAGTTCTAGGCCAGAGGGTCCCCTGTAGACAGCATTTGGCCACCATCTGCTTAAGATTCCTGAGACACAAGTCCTGGAACAGAGAAAGGAATGTATTCAGTGTGGTCATATCTGAATAACAGTGGGGCCAATCAACCTAAGCCTTTCCTCAGGAGCACTCACAAAATTATACAGGGAAAGAATTAGGACAGAAGAAGAGCTGGCAAGCCCTCTTGCTTAAACCATGGCCTGATTGTGCACTGACCTCAGGCCAGCTTCTGAGAGGTCCTATTGGTATTGGGGAAATTCCCAGTGCTTGAGGAAGCAATGGGATTCCATCATGGGATAATTACTTACAGGTCTTGCTATTCCTAGAACATGTGATGAGATAAGAAGAAATGACTTCGAGAAAGAACACACCAGTTGAGCCAAAAATGGATTCTGTTGGGACAATGACTAGATCCTTTCTTAAATCTCCAGTTCCAGAGGAGCCCATGTTACATGACCTTTGAGTAGCAAAGAGAGACAGGGAAACAGGTGTTTAAAAGAGAGTAGACCATTGTACTTTCCTATTTTCTTTGTGCTATGCTCAGTCCACAAAGTCAAAAAAGGATTGCTGAAGTGGGGTGACCACTCAAAACTTCTTTGTGAAAACCACTCAAAACTTCATTGTGAAAAATCCCTGTGTCAGATGTGTCATAAGCAGGACATTTAAGTAGCCACCCTCACGAAGCTCAACCACGCGAAGGTGAAGGAAATCTGCAGTCAGACAGGAGACTGGTAAAAACAGATTCCATTCAGAATGCTCACAATAATAAAGAACTGAGTGTCATGCTGACTATAACCAGAATACATGGGAACTAAACTACCATTGCTCATCAGGTACAAGGCTAAGATTGAAATGATGCCCACAAAGAGTGGGAAGAGAGTGAGGGATGATTTGGTAATAAACCGTAAATACACTGTAAGACATGTGGCAGGGTCATTTGGAGAAGGACCAACCACTGAGTTGCTGGGTTTGGGGATTTTATTATCCAATAGGGTAGAGCTACTAGGAAGTGCATAATTAGTGCCTTTCCCCAAATGGTTTGGTGACTGCACAGGCTCTACATGGGTTATGAGAAGTCATCCACCTGAGCTCTTAAGAAGTGCTGAAGAAGTAGCCTGTGCACTTGGGTCATTTTAGTATTTCTAGGTATATAGACATGAAGATCACAGGGCAGCTATTTGCTCCCACAGTGTGCTTGCTCAGCCATGTGCCCCCAAACCAAGGATATAGAGCCATTATCTTATTTTGTGGTCTAGGGTATAGGTCATCCTGGGTTTTATGATTCTGCCTCTATGTAGGGAGAATGGAATCTTGTAACCCAGGGCACTTTCTTATTCCTCCTAAGGTCTTATCTACTTAACTTTTGGAGCAGGTTGAGGGTAAGCAGTGGATCAAAAGGTGCTAAGAGGAAAAATCAAGGGTGAGAAGGACCTGGTCCAAATGACCTCACAGGATGAGTAGGAAGTCTAGGGTGAAGGGACACTAAACTCTAAGCAAGATTCTTGCAGGTCCTTTCTGATGAGGCTGCAGTCAAGGTTTAGTGAAGAAGAACAGAGCTCAGAGGAACAAGGATCTGTTCAGCTGTGAGAAACTCTTGCCCATCCAGGCTCAGAATGGACTCAGAGAGACACAACTGTAGCAAATGTGAGACTTTTTTGGTTAAGAGCCATCATGAAAGATTGACTGTCTGGTGGGAAGATGTGCACCAGGAGGTAGAGCAAGCAGTTATACCCTGATGGTAATACACCTAACATATACCACCACCCTTCCCCAAGGAGTTCCTCATTATCTGAGTACTGTGAGAGCGCATAATCTTCCCGGTTCTCTCCCTGTGTTTCACTATTTGGGGGAGGGGAGATTTTTAATATTTGCACTCATTGGAATTAAATTTTAGAAGGAGAATTTGTCTCCACCACCCGTTGATCTCATGTGCCAGGAAGGTGTTTTTGGGCGTGCTTTTCACCCTGTTCACAGTCCTTTCTTTCTCCCCTCATCATGGCCCCCTGCTTCCCTTGCTAATGTCTTGCTTGTTCAGGTCTTCACTATAAAGCCAGGGTCTGGTCAGACGTCTACCTTTGAAAACAGACCATCGATTATTATTCCTTGCACCAGCCATTACCATGGGAGCAGGAGAGCTTCAGCGAGACTGAAGATGCTTTAAGAACAAGAAAATCTTACTCAAATATGTGGCTCTAGTAACAATTACACACACCAAACTTAGAGCTGTGTGTTTTTTAGTTACAGGAAAAGCAGCAAAAGTACATTATCCTTTAAAGCTGATTACACATATTTAAACAAATGTCCTCATTAAAAATTTAAGATGCTCGAATCTCTGCAAAGAAGACCAATGCCCATTTCAATATTTCATAGACTTTCTAAAAAAAAAGTGATTAAAATTTCCTGGCCTGCTTGTTCTATGGAACAAGGCAAGAGAATAACTTATCCAATGAAAGTGTTAAATATTCTCCAATATCTAGTGCTAGCAACTTCTCGGCATGGGTTGAGCTGAATTTCAAAACCATTGTCATTCCTTAGACAACCTGTAGTTTTAAATGACTAGGCTGTCAGCCTTTAAGTTTTCTGCGTTTGCCTTTTCTGCTTTAGTGAATAGCAACAATTACATGGCAAACAGCATGTTATTTCCTACTGTTTTTTTGACAGAAATCTTTGTGTTACAAATATTGCAAACTTGAGTTAGTTTGCATGATTCATTTTTTATGTAAATCTCCAGGGTGAAGGTGGGTTTTTTGGGTTTTTTTTAAGCTTCATAAACTTAAATTTTAAAATGATATTGACTTATCTTTCTCCCCCACAAAAAGACTCAAGCAGTATGGTTACAAGAGGTCTCCAGTAGACTTGGAAATCATTTTTTTTAAACATACATTCGTTGGTTTCTCATTAAAGTGAGAGATAGATGAGCATACAAGGAAATTAAAATCAATAAATATTAAAAGGGCCAGACACAGACAGTAGAACCAGGAAGTGAAAACAAAACATAAAACTAGGGAGCTCCTTTCTCAAGCCCTTTTACAGCTTAAGTTATAATAGGCATAAAGAAGCTATGTGCACCTCCTCTGACATGTTAAGAAGCTATGAACTGTTCTACTACTGGGCTCCAAACCCTTCATAAAATCCCATGTGTTGTCCTGTGTTTGGGGCGGGCCCTCCATCTCCTCCATGTTTTAGAATAAATGAACAGCACCCATCTTAACTACTTGGAATCTTCCTTCAATGATTAGGGATTGTTAGCAAACAAGACTGCATGTATTCCCCCAGATCAGAAAGAATTAAGAACACAAACCAGAGCCACTATTTTTGAGATTTTTACTCCCACTTTTATAAGCCACAGAACTGTGGCAATATGTGGGGGGTGGGGAGTAAAGGGGCAGGCGTGAGCTATTGAAGGGATGATACAGCTCAAGATGCATTTGTGTACATAAATTGCTTTGTTAAATGCTGAAAAACATCAATACATAACCTAAAAATTAAGGAAAGTGGGTGAAGGAGTGGGGTGGGAGGGCGGGTGAGTGTGTTAAATGGGTGACATTAGTCAAGAGCGAGGCACGGTATTCCAAAACTACTCTGTTGAGTGGCAACTCTTTTGTACAACCACCTAAAAGATGATGATTTCACTTCAAATTAAGTGAAATGAACCCCAAGATAGGGATACAAAAGGTTTTATCTTTGTCGCTGTTGTTTTTAATGTACTATGTGATTTTTTTTTTGTATGTTCTTCCCCCATGGTATAAACCTGGTTGTCACTGTATGTGATTCGGGTGCCCTGCATCTTGTATATACTTTTTTTCTAACTTAGGGAGGAGAAGGGAAATAACAAAATGCTGAAACAAGGAAACAGGTTGACCCATTGTCACAATGAGATCTACAAGACACTATGTTGAAAACAAACTTTACAACTTTGGGGCAGGGGGGAGGTGGGGAGGGAAGGGATGGTAGGGGAAAAACAAAGGAGGGGTTAACAATGCTCCATAGGAAATGAACTCAATACTTTACTGTAACCTTCCTGTACAGTATCTTTACAATAAAAGAAATTAAAAGCAAAATAAAATAAACTATAAAAATCAGCACAAAAAATCATAAAAAAGGGCAACATTTGTCCTCATCACTTACTGGAAACTCCTTAGAATTTTTACATTGGGATTCTAGCATTAAAATTCAATGAGAATTAGTGTTTGTGTGTGTGTGTGTGTGTGTGTGTGTGTGTGTGTGTGTGTGTGTGTGTGTGTGTGTCTGTGCATGTATGTTTACATGTGTGCATATATATGCAATAGCAGTACTAGAGCTTGAGCTCAAGGCCTAGATGCTGTCCCTTTGCTTTTTCACTCAAGACAGGTGCTCTACACTCAAGCTAAAGTATCACTTCTGGTTTTCTGGTAATCAACTGAAGATAAGAGTCTCATTGACTTTCCTGCCTCAGTTGACATTGCACCGGAATCCTTGGAGCTTACTCTCTAGGATAGCAAGGATTACAGTTACAAGCAATCAGCACAAATTCTATTTATAGTTATATAATCCTTTCTCTTAACTATTGTTTCTCCTGAGAGCCAATTCACCTCTCACTTTAAAGGAAACTGTGAACTCGCATAATATACTCTCCAGGTATATGTATTAGTAGGTCTCTTTTGTTTCAGGGAACTTTGACTCATGAATGAATCCATTTTTTCATTGCTGTTGTTGATAATGGGGCCAAAACTCAGGGCCTAGGTGCTGTCCCTGAGCTTTTTCACTCAAGGCTAGCTCTCTACCACTTTGAGCAATAATGTCACTTCTGGGTGGTTAGTTGGAAATATAAGTCTCAAGGACTTTCCTACCCAGGCTGACTTCGAGTCACAATCCTCAGGTCTCAGCCTCCTGAATAGCTAAGATTACAGGCATGAGCCACTGGCACTGGGACTCAGATAAATCCATTTTCACATTACTTCATTTCCACAAAATCCACTTATTCCAATATTAGATTTTCTCAACTAAGATCATCAAAATTCTTGTACTCTTCAAGATTTCATTAAAACCCCTACTTGTCTTTGTATATCAATTCTACACTATTAACCTCACAAACTATACTCAAACCCTATCAGCGCCTTCAATTATTTACAGCCCTACTTCTAGCAGTTCACAATAAAATCTTTGAAATTTCTCTCCTTTTTGCAAATTGCTGCTATCTTACCAAAATTCTAACCTGTTTTTCAGAAGCCAGTCATGAATGTGGCTTTGATTAATCAGCTATTTTTTGGTTGAAAAATAAATTTTCATTTAATTGCAAACTATTATTTCCAGAAATCTTCAGTAGACATTAAGAGTTACCAGAATTACTTCTGCATTTAAAATCTATTTTACTGGTAAGTGACATTCTTGGTATTCTTTGGGCTTTTTCCATTCCAGTTGGAAGGAGATGGTATGTCACTATTTTAATTTGCAATTTCCCACTGATAGATAATGCTGATCCCTTTATATAGGGTTATTTTTCTATCTATCTGCTTTGATGGTATTTCTACTCAGTTCTTTTACATAAATATTTTCTTCCAGCCTATGGTATTTCTTCAATTTTTTTAAGGATTTTTAAGGCAATTAAGTTACATAATATATATATGTATACATGTGCATGTATATATATTTTCATTTGTAACTGTCAACAACCCATTTTTGTTCTTTTAATTCCTTTGCATGGGTTATATTTTTAGATTCATCTTTGTATGGGTTATTTTTTTAGATTATCATTATACAGGTTATATTTCAAGATCATAATGCCTTCTGTCTACATTTAACCTTTTCCTGGAATGTGTCACCATTGGTAACCAATTCTTTCAGCCTTTCTTCTTGATTTTATTTCTGAAAGATATTTCCAATGGCTATGGGCAGCTAAGCTGGCAGTGTAGGGGGAGTTTTGTGGGGGTTTTGCTTTGTTTTGCTTATTTCAATATTTTAAGTTGTTGTACTTTCTGACATGCATTGCCTCTGTTGTGAAGTCGGCTGTCATTCCTATTCTCAGTATAATTTGCTTATGGTTTCATTGGGATTTTAGTCCTTGGGATTTTGAAACTGTGAGATTGCTGCTTTGGCTAAATTTAGAAATTAGGCCCATTATTTCTACAAATATTTTTCCTGGGATCCTTTTTCTTTTATAGTCTTTAATTATGCTTGTTAAAGTTGCCTCATATTTCATGCTATTGTATATACATTTTACCATGTTTTCTCTGAATTTTATTTTGTGTAACATTTATTGCTATAACTGAGTTTGCTAATCTTATTTTCTGGAGTGTATACTGTATTATTAAGCCCTCCTGTGTAGTTTTTATCCCAGTTGTTAAAGTTTTTATCTCTGAAATTTGGAATCAAGTCTTTTCTTCTCATGTGCCTCTAACATTTCATCTTCCTGAGTTATTGACTGTAATACATGTACTTGTAAATAAATCCATGTTCCTGTCTAGTTTATCATCTGTGTCATTTCTGAGGTAGTTTTAATAGATTGTATTAATTATGCAAAATATTTTCTGCTTCATTTCAGGTTGAGTAATTTATTGTTGTTTAATAGTTGCTTTCCTATAAAAAAAAACTCTACAGATTTTTATAGTGATATATCATTAAGTTACTAGGAAATTGGTCTCTCCAGGCCTTGTTTTGTTGTGTTTTTTTTTTTCAGTTTGTTAAGTGAGAGGTGTTCACTCAAGGGCTAATTTTGTCCTACTTCGGAGGCAGAGCTCCTGGGAGAGCTTTATGTGAGATCCTGTGAATTGTTATCCAATCACTTTGGTGGGAAAAAGGAATTATTTTCCCATACTTGAGCCCCAAGAATGGATCCTTCTAATCTTCCCAATATAATGTTTTCCCCAGTTTCAGTTTATATCTCCTCTCCCCACACCCTAAGATCAGTATTCATCTGTAGATTTGGGGTTTGTTTTTACGATTTCAGAACACCCTATGTGGAGAGCTCTCATTCAGTCCTGTACAGTTTACACATATTTCATCATCAGAATTCCCTCACCATCTCTTCTCAGAGACTCTGTACTGGTTCTACTCTTCTTTTTTTTAATAAGTTTTTTATTGTGAAAATACTGTACAGAGGAGTTACAATCACATGGGTAAGATAATGAGTACATTTCTTATCAAGCATTGTTGCCTCCTCCTTTGTTTTCCCCTACCATCCCTTCCCTCCCATCTCCACAACTACATTCCCCCTTCCCCCCCACCTAAATTGTAAAGTTCGTTTTTTGACATAGCATCTTGTACATCTCATTGTTGCAATGGGTTAACCTGTATCCCTATTTAAACAATTTGTTTTTTCCCTTCCGCTTCCCAAATCTACTCTTATGAACTGTGTTCTTAGAAATCTCACTAAGCCATCAGTTGAAGACTCTTAAGTGTTCTCTGCATAAGTCATTGTTTTTATTACCTGATATCAACTTTATTTAAATTGATTATTCTTATGATTTTTATATTATTCTTATGATTTGTATATTTGTTTTTGAGTTGCTTTGTGAGACAAGATTAGTTTTGGCCTCTGACTTTTTGAAAAGGAAGCTTTTAGTTTCAAAGCTTTTACTTTTAGCATTTGCTGGTTACCATCTCATGTTTTAACAGACATGAAGATTCATGCTAATAGAAATATATTCAAATTCTAAAAATGCAGCATTTGAACATGCTTGATTTTTACATTGTAAAAGTCCTTATTCATTCATATGATCTTTTCTTAAATGAGCATTTATAGGTACATATAAAAAATAAGCAAATTGGAAGTCACACATTTTTCTCTTTCCAGATGTAATATTTTGGAAAAAGCAAAAACCAAATAACAACTTTCCAATAATGTCATAAAACACTTTAGATTTTTACTAAGGAGAAAGTTATTTGCACTTGCTTTGGTGAGAGAATTTTGATGAAGTCTACAATTATGATAAAATATTAACTCTAGTGGCCCTTTCTAGAATAGGTTCTACTCTTCAAGACTAAAATTTACTCTTGTTGCTAATTTTATCCTTTCAGACTACACACAATTTTTCTTTGCCTTAACTAACTGGATCCATTTTAAAGGAATATTTTCTAGATCTACATGAAACAATTCCAAACTTTATAATCCTAAATCTAAATTTCTAAACATCTTTTTCAGTATTCACAGTATTCACAGTATTATGATACTTGAAATTATAGACAGAAGGGAATTCACTAGTTATAAAGTGAAGAACCAGAGATATCACCCAATCATTAAAAAGTAAAATGCAAATGAGATCACTTTTAAAAATTATTGTAAAGATTCTGTACAAGGGGTTACAGTTACATGAGTAAGGTAATGAGTACATTTCTTGTTGAGCATTGTTACCCCCTCCTTTGTTGTTCTCCCACTATCCCTTCCCTCCCTACCTCCTTACCCCCCCCCACCAAATTTGTAAAGTTAATTTCCAATACACTGTCTTGTGGGTATTATGATTGCAATGGGTAATCCTGTGTCCTTGTATCAGCGTTTAGTTATTCCCCTTCACCTCCCCAGATTAGACAAATGTATCTACAAGATTCAGGTTACCAAAATCAAGTATAGTAACAACAGGGAGAAGAACATACAAAGGAAACACACACAAAAAAATCACATAGTACATTAAAAACAACAACAATAAAGAAAAACCTCTTGTGTCCCTATCTTGGGGTTCATTTTGCTTAGCATCCTCTTATATGGTCATATGTACATAGCTTTTGAGCTTCTTTACTCATCTGATAAAATTATCCTAGACATATACTAAATATTGCAAATGAAGGAAACCATGGAACCTATATTTCTTTGGGTCTGGCTTATTTCACTTAATATAATTTTTTCCAAGTCTTTCCATTTCTTAACAAATATGGCAGTGTCATTTTTTCTTATGGAAGAATAGAATTCACACACATATATATATATATATATATATGTATGTATATATATATATATACATATGTGTGTGTGTGTGTGTGTGTGTGTGTGTGTGTGTGTGTGTGTGTGTGTATCACATTTTCTTGATCCATTCATCTACTGAGGGACATCTGGGTTGGTTCCATATCTTAGCTATGGTAAATCAAAGAAAGATTGGACAAATGGGACTGCATTAAACTGCAGCAAAGGACATAGCTAGTAAGATCAATAGAAAGCCAACAGACTGGGAGAAGATCTTCACTAGCTATACAACAGACAAGAGCCTCATATCTAAAATATACTTAGAACTCAAAAAATTAAATCCTCCAAAAACTAATCCTCAAAGAAACAACTGCCCCATTAATAAGTGGCTAAAGTCTTAAAGAGAGACTTCTTTGAAGAATAGCCAATAGATTCTTTAAGAATAGCTAATAGACTCATATAGAAATGTTCACCTTCTCTAGCCATAAAAGAAATGCGAATCAAAACAACATTGAGATACCACCTCACCCGAGTTAGAATGGCTATAATCAAGAAATCTAATAGCAACAGATGCTGGAGGGGATGTGGTCAAAGAGAATGCTACTGCTTTGCTGGTGGGAGTGTAAATTTGTTCAACCACTCTGGAAAGCAGTATGAAAGTTCCTCAAAAGACTCCACATAGAGCTCCCCTATGGCCGAGCAATCCCACTTCTGGGCATTTTTACCCAAATGATCACAAACAAGGCCATAGTAAAACTACCAGCACAGCTATGTTTATATCATCATTATTCACCATAGCTGATACATATATTCATATATATATATGAATTTTATTCTTTCATAAGAAAAAATGACACCGTCATATTCGTTAGGAAATGGAAAGACTTGGAAAAAATCATATTAAGCCAACACTTTAAGATTATTCTGATTACAAAACCTTACTTCCAACTACATCACATTCACTGACTCATTATTCTTTTCCTTTCCATTCCTCTTTCCTTCCTTCCTGTCTTCTTCCCTTATCCTTCCTTTCACTGTTTCCTTCCATTCTTTCCTCTTCCCTCCACTCTTCTTTTCTCCTTCCTTCCTTCCTTCCTTCCTTCCTTCCTTCCTTCCTTCCTTCCTTCCTTCCTTCCTTCCTTCCCTCCTTCCTTCTATAATATTATTTGGGAGGTGTTTCATTAGAATGGTGAATGATAATGATAACTACTATAGTTGCATTCTAGTGCAAATGCCAGTAGTATCAAAAATGTGAAGAAATTCATTACATGTTTTGCTCTAATTTACATTGTTTAAAAGTGTAAGATATAACTTAAGATTTCTGCAGTATACATTTTAATAATGCATATACACTGGAAAAAACTTGAAGCAATTATTTAGAAAGCTGTGGAGTTTAACTGTAACAGTTCAAGACTGTATATAGTTTGAAAAACTGTTGCTTTAATTATCTAAGCATGCATATGCTTCATCTCTTCCATGTGTTTTGTGTACAAATATATCGACTATTTTCTAGTCTTGATTGTTCACCCCAGGCAGATTCAAGTTTTCCATTTCAGTGGATGGATGATCTCTCAACTGTGTTTGTATACTTAGATCCACTCAATTATAAGATGCTAGGATGAACCTTGACAAATGACAGATAAAAAACTTTCTCTCCTACATTGTGGCTGCACTGAAACAAACTTGTCCATTAAATAGTATGGGTATGTGTTCATGAGCCAGGGCTTAAGTTAATAGATCTATTTAGTACTTTCTCAAGTTTTATCCACATGCAGTGTTGAGAAACAGATGCTGTTTATCATATCTTTGCCTTTTCCAAGTTAAGGTTAATTTTAGAAGGCAACGAGAAACACTAACTCTAAAAGCAAAAATCCTTTGTCAAATTAAATGTGGCAAAGAAGACAGAAGAATGCAAGATTCTATTGGAAATATATCTGCTCATTGGTTTCCAGAGTCTTTTTTGCCTGCAGAGATCTATATTTATGCATGTTCCTTGTTTGCTTCCTTAGAAATCTATAAATTATATCCATATCCGTCACTCTGACAAATGTATTACCTTATACACCAAAGGAGAATTTTATCAGAAGAATTTTAATGGCCTGTAGCTATTGAACACAGCTGGTGACAAGCCATTTCTTCTGTTATTGACCACAACAGCTTTAAAGTGCTTTGAAAGCACCATTCCAGAAAAACCAGAAAATTGGACACAAGGTGCATCTTCCATTAAAGTATTCATAGAAAAAAAAACCCAAAAACCTATTCATGTACTCAGCTTTGTCACTAAATGCAAACTGTAACTAATTAGGAATTGTGTTTCTGTTATCTGACTCTCAGGAGCCTTCATATTTCTTATCTGAGGAAGGATTTTATAAAATTACATCACTCAAGGGAAGTGAAGAGGTGAAGTGACTCTTATTTCTCATCCTTCACCTATGAAATACATCTATACTTGCAAAATGTTTCTGAACAACTTTCCTCCATTATGTGTCCATAACTTTAATATAGAATATGGTCTACACACAGTTAAAAAAAATCTATCAGGTATGTAAACTACCTCTGCTTTATGAAAGAGAACACTACAGCTTAGCTTAAATAAAAGCATAGACCAAATATATGCAGTTGACATTTGAAGTTCTATTTATAGACTTTACTTTTGAAATATGCAATATGTTTCTGTTAAGTGACAGAGTGTGATGTGTCAATAAGGATTTCAATTTGTTAAATGATTAAGAAAATTTAAAAAAAATTCAAACATTCCCTTGAGTATCCATTGTCTTTCTTCTCCTCACCTTTTTTTTTTTTGCTCCAAAGTATCTAACAGTGCCCATTCTAAGAAAATCAAACTAATCTAAAAGTTCATAATAATGGACATCCAGAACCTTGCTCAACAAAAGGCATAAACCTTTTTCAGAGTAATTTTCAAACCACTGTGTTTGCAAATAGGTGTGTATTTTCAGAATCAATACATAAGAGACTTTGCTTAGAGGTTTTAGTTATTTTGGTTTTGGGGAGAAATGTCATGTAAATGAGCTCCTCGCCCCCCCCCCCACCCCGCTCCATTATTTGTAACATTTCACTGAGATTTTAGTAAAATAATTTTGCTTTTACTTTCTATTATAGCCTTTAGAGTGCCTTAATTAGAATCTCATTTTTCACTATTTTGAATTTTGGTACAAGCTAGCCCATAGAGACAGCTTACTGTATTAATAAATAATTTCACCATTTCAAAGGTACAACTGCATACTTTTATATATTGATTTTGAAGAATAAATGTGATCACTAAAAAGAAAAAAAAACCTGGATGTATTTTTATTCATTCTTTTGAAACACAAGACTCTATTATCCTTTTCTTTTTTTATTCAAATTCATATCGTAGGCATAATGATTCCTTTCACACAATGAAATAATTATAAAATGCATTTGCTCAAGCCCTATCTTAGTGTACCATTTCCCATTGTGCTGCTTAGTACATTCATTCATGAGGTCTTGTTGAGAACCTACTATGTTCTGAGATGCTAGAGACTAAGAATATAATGATGATACAAAATAGCAGTCTTGACACTGTGTTGGTTTGACAACTGTAGTGTGTTGATCCTCAAAGCTTTCAACTAAACAATCACATAAATGATTGAGTCAAGTGCTCCGAAGGAAACAGAAGGGTACTCTAGATGCATGTAATTAGATCTACTCTGTGATAAGAAGCTGGATCAGAAAGTTTCCCCTGAAAATAATGTTCAAATGGACTTTTAAGTATGAGTGAAGAAAGGGGGTGACAGTAATCAAGATGCAATGTACTCACAAACTGACATATTGACTTGAAACCCCTTTGTACAACGACTTCAGGATAATTTCTTTGAAATGAGGAATGAAAATATGTCTTTATAAAAATGAATGTTTAGGGATGATTAGGGAGAGAAAGGAAAATAAGAATAGCAATTGAGAATAGGAAGCAGAACCTGCAGAGGCTTCTGGGATGAGAAAGAAATTTTCAGCCTAGAGAATTATGGATAAAGCAAGAAGAAGCTGGGTGATATGGTGATGACCATTCAGTTTGGAAATCTCTACCCAAAGGGCCCTTGGAAACTGTGTGATTGAGATCAACCATACAGTCAACCTTTTGTTGTTGTAAGCTAAATCTCCTTATAATCTACAAGTAGAAATAATACCTTTGAGCTATAATTTTTTAAAGGGAGTCACTATAGGCCTATAAGGCCACATCTTTCATAGCTGGATATAATGTCATCTTCCTATGAGTAAACGATGACTTAGAATCACACAAAAGCTCACCATTTTCTAGAGTAAAGCCTGGTAAACCTTACCATAGAATTTCTCCACTATAGTTATTCAACATCAACCCTCTAAATTCACCAGGTCATTATTTGAGGCAAACCCCTCCCTCTACCCCATACCCCATTGCCTTGTAAAATCTATAAAGCGGAACAATACAGAACTTAGATCCTTAAAGATATCTACCATCTACAGACACTTAGATTTATCCCTTTTCTTCCAAGCTACATTATCTTCCATTTAACAAATCTTAAATAATTTTCTTTCTTAAATCACATGTTCCCACTGTATTTCTCCTATATTTGGTATGATTGGTATTTCTAATTTTTGTTTTCTTGTTTCAACATATTAAATATGTAGTATGTCATTTCTTATAAAGTATTATAGTCAAAAAAATAAAACATTTTCTTGTTTCTACCTACCCAAACACCCTATTTCAAATATTCTTCAACTCTTTAAGCATTTATAATTCTTGAAGTGATTTCTGGAAAAAAAGTGAAACAATGAACAGAAAAACTACCACATTTTAAAATAATTGGCATTTGTCTTAAAGTGATATTTAGTAATTAGCAACTTCTTTGACAGATGAATATTTTAAATAGCATTCTGTATAATTATTGTATCATAATTTATATATATGGTATTTTAACTGTAGCAAACGAATTTACTATTGCATTTGCTTAGTGTTTTGATAAACTATACTAAAAGCTTTTACCTATTTTAGTACTTAATTCACATAAAACTTTCACAATCTTCCTATGTAAAATTATTCATCTTCTTCTTCTTCTTCTTCTTCTTCTTCTTTTTTTTTTTTTTTGGTCACTTGTGGGGTTTGAACTCTGGGCCTGGGCACTCTCCCTGAGCTCTTCAGCTCAAAGCGAGCATTCTACCACTTGAGCCACAATGGCACTTCCAAATTATCTATCTTCTGAGACCACATTCAAGATGGCCACTCTGCAATGGCATTACAGAGCTTTCCCAGGAAATTCTTCTTTGTCTATAAACATTCACAGATGCACCTCTGTTGGATTTCTGATTTTTCATGGACAAATTGTCTTGGTTGACTCTTTTATTTTTTAAACAAAAAGAAAACATTCTTTTCTTTTTCATAGTGGGAGAGTGTGGACTCTCAACTTTTCCCATGTTCTTCTTGCTTGCTTGGCTGACATGCTATCCCTTTCATTGTAACTCCAGCCTGTCTTTTTGCTAGTGATTTTAGAGAGGGAATCTCAAGAACTTCTCTGTCTAGGCTGGCTTTGAACCACAATCCTCCAGATCTCAGATGGGTGAGTAGCTAGGATTATAGGCTCAAGCTACCAGTGCCCTGCTAGATTCTTGAAATCAGAACATACATGGTTATCTGTCATCAATTGCACAATTATTTCACTGGATATAGAAACTTAGGGTCAATATTATTGCCTTTCACTAAAAAAAACCAAAGCATTATTTTCACCAGGAATTGAAGCATTGTCTATGATTTTCAGCCATCCAGTGTTTAAGTTAAAAAGCTTAATGTCAGGCACCGGTGGCTCATGCCTGTAATCCTAGCTACACAGGAGGCTGAGGTCTGAGGCTCACGGTTCAAAGCCAGTATGGGCACAAAAGTCTGTAAGACTCTTGTCTCCAATAAACCACTCAGAAAAGCGGAAATGGTGCTCTGGCTCAAGTAATAGAGCATTAGCCTTGAGCAGAAGAGCTGAGGAATAGCGCCCAGGCCCAGAGTTCAAGACCTATGACCACCAAAAAACAAAAACAAAAAGCAAATTATAAAGCTTAATGTTGCTCTTCTCACTAATTCCATTGATAAAACCTGTTCTTCATCTAAATGACTTTGGAATTTTCTCTAACAGGCTTCTTTATTTATATCATGAGGGTATGCTTGAAAGTATAATTTTTCAAATTTTCTTTTCAAAACATTACAATGTAATAGTCCCAAATCAAATAGCAATAAATAAAACGTTCTCTTTCTTCATTTTAAATATCTCATCTCCTACTGCTCTTAGCTTCTTGTTCTGCTGTTAGCTTCCTTATTTCTAACTAATATCAAGGTGTCAGCCAAGTCTCTAGATCTGCAATAATTTTTAATTTTAGAATGCATACTTGGTTAAATTTAATTTTCCTCTGTGCTAGGAATTTTAAGGAAATTGAGCTTTTAAGTTGATAACCTGTTTTCTCCTGCTGTTCTTTACCTTGTTTTCTACTTTGACATGTTATTTTGTCTTACAAATTTGCCTATGAATGCAATTAGTGAAACTATTGTTATCAAGCTTTTTAAAGTTCTCTCTTGCTGGTGGCTTCTTTTTCTTTTTCTGCAAATTTCCTTTTAGCTACTGGGGTTTCTTCAAGTGTATCTTATGTTTAGCTTCACACATGTTAAGCTAGAGATAGTAGATAGTTGGAGGATTACTTAGTGGAATCATTGAATTATTCTGAGAACTTGCAGAAATAGTGGGTAGATGATACTGTAATAGAAAAATGAACAGCACATTCTAGAATGGTGGTTTTTTAATCCTCCTTTGCCCAGTATCTCCATTTTTATAACAACTCTTTTGTTACACCTAGTTATTGACTTAAACTAAAATTCATTGACTATGTTTACACATTTTGAAATTTAAAATTACTATAATACAAAGCAGTAATGAAATGAAAATGAACTTATAATAACAAACTGTTTACCTGATTGTTGTTGTAGAGGAGACAGTGAAACATTCTGGTGTCTGTAATCGTGTATAGAAAAAACAGAAATGTGTCAGCCCTAAATGCAGACAGACGAGGGGACAGGGAGTTGGTGATGTTTAGTTAGTCCTGATTTTCATTTCCATATGGGCACAATTTCCCAAATATAGAGGCAAATTCTCTATTAAATTCCTCAGAGAAAAAAATCTTCTTTCTTTACCCCATCAACTTAAGATCAGTTGCATTTTTGTAAGATTTACAGAACAAAAATTAGATGTAATTGGACATTTTGTTTGTGTATAAAATGGAGTTAGGTTCCTAACTGCAAATGGGCTTTTCCTTTCATTTCTGTAGTTAGCTAGGAGAACAGGAGTAAATCGTTCAAGTTGTGAGAAACTATGTGAACATATGAACATCTAATTTTATTGTTGTTGTTGTTTGTTTGTTGTTTTCGTTGGTCTTGGGGCTTGAACTCAGGGCCTGGGCACTGTCCTTCACTTCTCTTCGCTCAAGATAGTACTCTACCACTTTGAGCCACAGTGTCACTTCCTGTTCTCTGGTGGTTAATTGGAGGTAAGAGTATCAATGACTTTCCTGCCCAGGCTGGCTTTGAACTGTGATCCTCAGATGGCAGCCTCCTGAGTCTCTAGGATTACAGGCATGAGCCACCAGCACCCAACTGAACTTCTAGTTTTACTGGCCGTGATTTATTCAATATAATCATCATTCACCACTAAGAGTATACCCTTGAAGATACCTCGCTGATTCCATAATGTTTCGTTTTAAATAGCAACAGGAGTTTAAAATATCTGAATAAATTTCAAAATGCTTCTTGGAAGTGGTAGCACATTTGGGAATGATCACTGCTTTAGGCACATAGTAAAGGAATGCAGAGATGACTATATAATAACTGAATCCAGGAAGTACTTAATATGATAATTGAGGTTTATTTTTTAAATTAATTTTATTTATTTATTTTTTATGTGGTACCAAGGACTCAAACCCAGGCCTCATGCATGCTACCCAAGTGCTCTACCAATAAGACACATTTCTAGCCTGAGCAAACACTTTATGAGTTATTCTTCCTAGATTGTTCATTCTTCCCAGATTGTTCACATTTTCTTTTCCCATCAGTTCCTTGATTCACATCACATTTTCTCTCTCATATAGTATTTCTTAGAGTTTACCTCTTATCTAGACCACATACAGAGAAACAGAATTATGAGATTAATGAATGTTGAAGCTGGAGAGATCATTTAACTGTTACCTTTGTTTTACAATTGAAGAAAATAAACTACAAAATTGCCTAGTTTTTCATAGTTGTGGGCAGAACTCCCAATGGAAAATCTTGTTTTGTTTCAGATGACAGATTCTTGATATTTTTAGCTGCAAGCACAAAGTACATACAGTTTTGTATGCAACAGTGAAAAGAATCATATACTTTCAATAATTACAGAAAAATAACAAAGGAATAAATAACAATAACTGAGAAACACATAAGCTCCTAGCATTTTATTAAAACCCAGTCATCCTGATCCTTCAAGTCGTGGAATATCTGCCCAGGTAATGTGTGTAAGGATCTTTAGATAGAAGTCTGTATCACTATAACATTCACTTGTTATTCATCCATTTTGCCCCTGGTTGGTTAGAATCTCTTTGTTGGTATTAGTAATTATTTGTACATTCTAACAAAATATCAAATTTATGTGTTCTCTGGAAATTTACAATACTTGACTACTTCAACATCTTCTATTGTCTCTCACTTCCTGTTTACGTCCCTCATTTCTTGTTTACATCATGATCTCTTTCTTTATCTGAACCTCAATCATCACATAAAATCCCAGCACAAGCAGGGTGTGAATGGCTTACATCTGTAAGCCTAGCTACCCAGGAGACTGAGATTTGAGGATGATGAATCAAAGCCAGCCCTGGCAGGAAAGTCCATGAAACTCTTATCTCCAATTAAGCACAGGAAAACAGGAAGTAGAGCCATGAATCAAAGTGGTAGACACTAGCTTTGAGCCAAAGAAGCTCAGGGATACTGCGCAGTTCCTAAATTCAAGCCCCATGAATGACAAAAGGCAAAGCAAACAAATCTCAGCACAGTTTCAGAATTAGGAGAAATAAATGGGTTTTGTAGTACAGTAGTAACTGACAACTAAGAATGGAAGCATTTGCCATCTACTCACTACATTTAGGTACATATACAAGTCAAACACATCATATATATGCATTCATATGAAGTATAAATAGGAAGTTGGATATGTCTAAGACATCCAAAGTAAAATACTGTGTATTGAGGCATGAGATTAGCTATTAAGCATTGGCATATCCAAAGAAAATTAGATCCATCTAATGATTAATTCAAGCCCTTACTAAATGAACAAAGGATAAAGGTTTATGTGGTTTTGGGGTTTTATTCCGTTAGAATAGATGGGCCTGGGAATGTGGCCTAGTGGAGAGTGCTTGCCTAGCATACCTGAAACCCTGCGTTCAATTCCTCAGTACTAAATAAACAGAAAAATCCAAAGTGGCGCTGTGGCTCAAGTGATAGAGTGCTAGCCTTGAGCAGATGAAGCTCAGGGACAGTACACAGGCCTTGAATTCAAGCACCAAGACTGGCAAACATTAAGTAAATAAATAAATAAACAAGAATAGGTACTGACAAGGCTGAGAACAGAGAGTCACATATGTGCTTCCAGTACTCACGAGGCAGAGGTAGGAAGACCACAGTATGTGGCCAGCTAGAACAGAAAGGTTGCAGGATCTTATCTCAACAAATAAACTGGGCATATGAATACTCATCTATAATCCCAAACTATGTAGAAGGCACTAGGCAACAATATGGAGACCCTATTTGAAATTTTTAAAACATGGAAGTAACATGGTCAAGGGCAAGACATAAGTGGTAAATTTCCTGCCAACAACAGCAAAAACCTTCCATTGAAAACACAATACTACCTGCAATGAAGCAATAGATTTGGTAAGAAATGTCTAACTAACCTTTTTTTCTACAATCCATTTAAAGTGAAATATTCAAAACCTATGGCAAAGAAGTTGCCCTTTTCCTTTGCATATTAAGGAAGAACTTCTTCACGGACAAGGAGAGTTTTGTTTAAGCCTCTGTCTTCAATTACTTTTTAACATACATTATGGTAACAGGAAACGTTGGAATGTTTGTGTCACACCTACCTTGTACCTTTTTGAGCCAACCACCTAAAGGTTAAAACATATTGTAGAACTAAAATCATAGCCTATACAGTCTGGGCCCTCCCCACAGCTAAAACCCACCCACAGAGAACCATCCAAAGGTTCTGATGAGATTTATTTTTTTTGTTTTTAATTCAGGCAACATACCCTTAATGATGATGAATTGATTTCATACTGTTTAGTTTAAAAGAGAAATCAGGCTAGCACATAATCTTGTGTGGAGTTAAAGACAGGGTTATTTATGAGGCAAATGACCAGATGACATGTACAAGTTCCAATTCACTAAAAAGTACAGATTTCAAGGCAGATCACGTTTGGAGGAATCTATGTGTGCTCCAGCACAAAGTGCTGGTAACACAGATCCTTTGACATCAAAACCACCTTACATAATGATTCCACACAAAGAACTCACTCAGAAATTTCATCCTTGCTTCCTCGCCAAGAACATAGGTTATTTTCCCATGCTGTGTGTGTGGGGAGGTGGGGTATTCAGTAAACAAGTACACACAATGCTTAGCATACTGCCTGACATATTACAACACGAATAGATGGCTGTCATTCCCCTTTTTTTTCCCTTTAATCATTCACTCAAGAGACGCCAGGAAAATAACATCAATTACAATATACAAAGACCTTGTCTTGTATGAGGAAAGGGCAGGACCATAAACATAATAAAAGTGTAATAAATTATATACACAAGTGTATATAATTTATAATTATGTATAATATGCATATATAATACTTCACATGCTGAACAGATTTTTGACAACAAAAGAAGTTAAGATGATATAAAGGAATTCAAGTCCTCTGAATACTGGGTGGTGGTAGAAAGATGTAGCTGGTTATAACAGTGTCATATAAACCAAAACAAAGCTGATGAGAGGGAGGCATACAGCAGATGGCTGAGGAGGAGCCATGAAGACAGAGGGGAGAAGCTTTAGAGCCCTGGTGTTGGCTAGTGATTTCTGATTCAGTGAATGACATTATAAACAGCTATCTATTACTACACTGAGTGCTTCCTATATGTTTGATATACTTCCAAACATACTCGATATAATAGAATATTACTGGCAATGGATTGGTATCTCTACTACAAATTGATGACAACAGTTATAGCATCAAAATGTTAAGATTAATGACCAGTGATTATAAATATTCATGAAACCATCAAGAATCTAAAGCTATTGACTTAACAAGAAAGCCAAATAATTTTGTCTATGTTTGATAGCCACTCATTATCAAGTCAATTTTTTTTTTAGCAACCATATTGAGACTAGAACTGTGCACCTTGGGCTGGCTAGGCTGACACTCTACCACTTGAGCTATACCTGCATCTTTATTTTGCATTGGTTAATTTTTAGATGAGATCTGACTAACTTTTCTGCATGGGCTAGCCTCCAGCTGTGATCCGTCTTCCCATGTAGGCAGGTGTGAGCCACCAATGAATGACTATTAAGTCTTAACATTGCAGAAAATGTTACTGTTTCAGCCCTGTTCTTGTCTAGAGGTAGTCATGACCGTCCAGTTTCATCTGCGTAAGTCAGAGCATTCTTTACCTAATAATCCAGTTGAATCGATCAAAGTATGTGATCACATTCTACCCACCTAAAACGAAACCATCTACTTTGTCTGCTACAAAAGCTCTTCCACTTCAGCTTCTGTGATCTATAAAAGAAAGAATTTTTTAGCTTGTCAGCTGCTTATAATCACCACCAGAGCTTTATTTCAAATTTCCTTTGTTATACCTATGTGGGTATCCAAGGGCCTTGCTACCTGGAATCATGCCTCCTACTCTCGTTTTGATTGACTTTTCTAAGCTGATTCAGCTCTTATCTTTTTTCTTTTTACTTGGTTGAATCAAAGGTTACTTCCATTCTTACCTCATAAACCATCATGCTTATAACCTCTAAAAGCAAACTTCTTGTTCACTAATAACCTATTCAGCAAAAGTAATAGCTCCCACTTCTCTATTGAGTTGCATCTAAACTCTTCCTTCCTTCATTACTCAACTAGCAAGGTGTACTAATTTTCTCTCTGGCATTGTTCCAAGTTAAGGAATGTTGGCAAGAAACAGGTTGTAAACAAAGTTATGGCATAAAGAGCTTTGCTTTAGAGAGGAATGACATGTAGCAGAATGCATGGTACGTAAATATTATGAGAGATTAAGTAAAGTGAGCAGTTAGTATGCTGTGGTCAAAGTTTTGGTGTTAAGGGAGATTTTTCTATTTTATTATCACATAATCATTCCACAGGTTTACATGGCTCATAGTTTGTTACAGATCTGATAGGTTCCAACAAGAAAGTCTGGAGCTCTTACCTTGAAATTTTCATATTGTCTTCATCCTGGTCCAGGTGATATGCTAGCTACATCTATGCTTTGGGTAAATGGTTTTGTCTCTCTCTAATTATGTTTGTGATCTTAAGCAAAGGTTTTAAGCTCCTGTACCCTTGTTGAATTACATCTTTCCTAAGTTTCCATGTAACTCCAAAAGGCTCTGTTCAAATTTAATTGGATAAGCCCAAAAAAAATCCCTCTGTTATACAAGCTTCTATCAAGGATTTTGCATGAAATCAATAATTAAGTATCCATCAGAAGACAGGTTAAATAAATTAAAACTTAGTATGGTGGTAAGATGCTGTCATTTTAGTGGCACTTACTCTGTTACTATCTATTCACTTCCATTCACTTTTAACTGCAATGCTTTATATGTCATATATCATTTATTGTGTGTTTTTAGAAAGAGAGAAAGTATGGTACAAATTTCAATAATCTCTACAAGGAATTGTTTCAGATAAATTCTATTTTCCTCTTTGTATTTTCTTTATTGTTTATCTTTTCAGTGTTTCCAGATAGATTTTTTTTAACTTCCTATAAAAAAAAAAGCTGAATGTATGTTGGAAGAATAAAATTGACTATAGTAGGTGATTAAAATAATTATAAAATATAATCCTCTGATTATGCAAGCAAATACCGTACACTTCCAGATATCTCAGAGCCTCCTCTGTTCATTGATGCTCAGAACAGAATTCCAGTTTTATTCAAATATCAGAATGTTCTGGCAGAAGGATGGAGGCTGGGTAATGTCAAGGTGAAAGCCATCTTTTGTGATTTTAGCCCTCTTTCTGAATTGTTTTAAACAGTGCAGTCATTTTCCTAAGGAAATGTAATGAGGCACTGTACTGATCTTTCACATCCTTTTTATTTACTGGTCATAACAGACAATTAAGCTATTAAGGAGATGTCTCTCTAGTTCCTCCTGTGAAAGCACGCACCCCTCTGTGTCTTCCTGCTACCGTATTTACTATACATTGCAAAAGGTGCAGAATTATTGAACTAGAGTCAAATCTGCAGAGCCCTTTTCAGATTCAAAGTGGAAAGGTTTAGGCATTCCTCATCCCTGCTGCTTGAAATTCTCTATTCCTAATTTAGGGTGTCAAAAAGCTATGGCTAATTATTCTCATAGCAACGATAATCACACCAATTATGATTCTTAAAAGAACTGAGAAGACAAAAGTACACAGAAGACTCACAAAGACGAGCTAGGGGGAATAAAAAGAAGAAGAAAACGTGTGATTTCAAATGTTATCAAGCTGAACCTGCACACTTCTTGTGGAAAGAATAAGAATTAAAAGTGCACAGAAGGGTCATGGTCTCGCTATGAACTCCTGGGAGAGGAAGGGGCCCTCCTTTCTGCCATCACAATCATTGCCACAGTTGGAGATGGCTGTCAACTTCTTGTCTGTAACTATCAAAAATCCATTTGGCTCATACTAAAATTGATCCCGAAAAAAGTTAGAGATGACTCTAAGGAAATGTAGGATAGGAAAGGAAATGTATAATTCAACAAAGAGAGAGAGTTTGGCTTTGGGTAACTTAAAGGAAGCTATTAGAAGTTACAGAAAAGCTGTGCTTTCATGGGCAAAGAATTTATCCATACATATACACACACAGAAGTGAATTTCTTGCTATCTTATTTTTAAACACAAGGAAGTAAAATCATCAGCATTTTACTTTTATCCATCTCTGAAAAAAATCGGATAAAAATCAGTAACGATGCTTCTTAAGTTTCATCTCATACTTTAGAAGGTAGCAATCCAAACAATGTTGTCTCTTATATACAACATACTAGTCCTGCATTAAGATTACTGTATAATCAGTACTGGTCTAGAATCTTCATGAGAAGTGAAATCTTAGAAATTAGGAAGGTGATAAACTTGCTCAAAAGTGAGATATATTATGATAGCTAAAAGTCTTTTTCCTTATCCCCTGTTCTTGTTTCCATAGGAAGAGAGCTGATGTCCCCGGATGGTTTGGGGAAGCTGTCTTGCTAGGAAGTCTTTATTAGAAGGGACAGATTATGTGATTATAAAAGCAGTAGAAGGTATTATCTCTTGTCTTAGTCAGATCAGGCTATTAACACTAAGGACCACAGAATAGAGTAGCTTATCAACAACACATTTATTTCTCACAGTTCTGGAGGTTGAAAATCAGAGATTCAAAGAACCAGCGTGATGAGTTCTGGGAGAACAACGTTTAGATGGCAGAGTTCTGAGTTCTCCTTGGATCCTTGCATGGCCAAAGGCAGAGAAGGGAAGTCAAGACTATTCTCCATTCATGCCTGCTTACCTCCCAAAGATCCTATCTCTGAAGACCATCACACTGGAGATTAGGGCTTTAACAGACAAAATTGAAGAGAACATAGACTTGTAGTTCATAGTCCCCTTCTTAAAGTTTTTGTGGAATCAGGTAAGAAATAAATGGAGTGAGTATGTTCTAAAAAGAACATACATCATAGCTTGCAGTACACACAGATGCAGACAGAGGTGTATATACCCCTGCCAAGGACCACAGTGAAAAAGCCAGGTATTCAGCTGAGGTAGTAGGAACCATGCTGTCTCTTTGCTATATGAGCTTCCATGGTATCATCCTATTTTCTATACAGACTGAAATAGAAAGCCAAGGGACTGTGCTTCTGCATGAAGAGCTCCGGCCTTTCTGAACGCTGTCACCAAAATGGGGTTCTCTGAGGACGCCTAGCCATGTGCACATGCATTCCTTTTTCCTCCCTCTGCTGGCTGCTACACTCCCCCACTCCCCCCCACCACCACACCCTCCTCCACTCTTCCCTCAAATGTTCTGTAGCTGTCAAGATTCTTTTATAGAAATAAGTGAAATTATAATGAGACAAGAGTTAGACGGGCTGGAGATGAAAAGAAAGACTTTAAGGAAATAAAAAAAAAAAGGAATTGCTGCACTCTTTGAAAGCTTCAAGGAGGAGGAAGGAGAGAGACAGATAAAGGGTGTCACCCTGTTCAGGAAGCTCTCTCTCTCTCTCGGCATACTTGACTTTCAAAATGGCTCTGATAAAGTCTCAGAAAGTGGGTGTACATTAAAATGGATCCTTACAGAGTTTTCACAGCCCTGGGGTTGGAAAGTTGAGATGCAGGAATTCACTCCTTCCAGCTTGAACTGTAGCCTGTCAACTGGAAATGATGATTTCTAAGCTCTTCATAAAAAAAAAAATCCTTTTGAGGAAAGAGGCCTTCCCACTTTCTGATTTGTAGAACACAGACAGTTGTCTGTTGCGTCCAGAAAGGATCCATTGCTCACACCTGACCACGAATTTGCTGTTATCCAACAGAGCAGAGTAGGAGACCAAACCTCTTAATAGAACAAAGTTATGAATGTTTAAGGGGACAGATATGCTAATTTTCCAGAGTTGATCACCATCCAAAAGTACATGAGAATCAAAACACCACATTTTGTCTCATAAACATCTTCAGATTTAGATGTCAACAAAAAAATGTATTTTACAAACTTATGGGTTTCTTCATAATAGCGAGCAACATTTCTATAAAGCCTTTTTTTCTTTTTCTCTTCTTTTCTTTTCATCCTCTTTTCTTTTGTTGAAACAGTCTCTCACTCTCTAGTCCAAACTAGCCTTGAATTCATGTCCTCAAGCCTTAGCCTTCCAAATGCTAGTATCACAAGTATATGCTACCACATCCAGTCTTTCAAGTTTATAAATGCATTTTAAGGGCTTTACCTGATTTCCCCTTACCCTCAGCAACACAACAACCATATTGTCATCATTCAGTAATTTTAAAAAAATATATCTAAAATCATGGTATTTGTAAATAGTAACTCAAGATCTGATAAGCCTTAAAAAAAAATCCCACTTTATAGGTGATATACTTCAGGCCCAGTAATATTCAGTGATTTTAAACAAACTAATTTTAGAATCAAAGCAAGTACTTGGAGTATGGGCTTCCAAGTTCTGAACAGGAAGCCAGGTTACACGGCATTTCCAGTGAAAGAACTTCTTTTGGTGTCAATAGACATTTGATATATTGAGCTAAGGCAGGTTCGGGAAGATTATGGGTGTAATTTTAAAGATGGCCAGGTTGAACTGTCTGAAACCAAGCTAAATGGAAGGAATTCCTTTATGCATATAGAAAGGTGGCTTTTTTGTTCCTGTTGTTGTTGTTTTTACAAGATACAGGGACCAGAGTCAAATACATTGACAATAGGGGTTATACCATGAGGGAAGAACATACAAAAGAAACAAAAAAAAAATCACATAGTACATTAAAAACAACAGTGACAAAGAAAAATCCTCTTGTGTCCCTATCTTGGGTAGAACGATGTTTGTGGGAGGTTTTTGGTCAGGAGATTTGGAATTCAGACAGATCCAACAAAACATAATCTAGAATCACAAAAAACGCCCAAGAATTTTATAATTCAGTGCTGAGAATGATACCACTTAAGACATAAGCAGGAAGTTTTATTTTTGAACAAGGACAAGAATAAATAGCCATGTATTGGAAAATAAGTTTTAGCAATATACTCATACCGGCGCTGGTGTCTCATGCCTATAATCCTGGCTACTCAGGAGGCTGAGATCTGAGGATCATGGTTCAAAGACAACCCTGGCAGGAAACCAGAAACCTGGAAGTGGTACTGTGGCTCAAATGGTAGGGTGCTAGTCTTGAGCTGAAGAGCTCCAGGACAGCACCCAAGCCCAGAGTTCAAGACCCATGACAGACAGAAAAAAAAAAAAAGATAGGGGAAAAAAAACTCTCAAAACTAGGTCTTAGAATGTAGGAATGGTACGAGGATAGAGCTTTTACCTAGCACGCAGGAAGCCCTAGCTTCAATCTACAGAAAACGAATAAACAGAGATCTAAAGTTCTAGTAGCTTATTTGGCAAATGAGAGAACTGACATGACTGACTCCGTATTGAAGTCCAGGAATTTTCTCTTAAAAAAACATGTAATAAATTTATTATTATCTTCAAGCAGTTCCAAATGTCAGTTTATGAGGACACTACATCGCGATCAGTGCCACCTTCTTCACCCTTCTCCCCGATCTCCCCGAGTCCCACGGATCCTCTCAATTTCCCTGCTTCCATTTTCACATATATACCTTGAACATTATCAAAATCTATTTTTCAGTGAATTTCCTTTACTGTTATTATAAAGGTGAAGTACAGGGGATTACAATTACATGAGTCAGGTAATGAGTACATTTCCTTTATTACAACGTCTTTGGTTCCCTTGCTCTCTCCCAGTCCCTCCCTCCCGCCTCCACCCATGAGTTCTAGAGTTCACTTCCATCAGTATCCAGTGAGCTCCCTGCTTCACTTTTTCACTCTCTCTTAAGTTCTATTTATTTCTCTTAAGTTCCATTTCTATCTATTCTTGTATATAGTCCTCAATGTAACATACATTTATTTATTTATTTATTTATTTTTGTCGGTTGTGGGGCCTGAACTCTGGGCCTGGGCACTGTCCCTCAGCTCTTCAGCTCAAGGTTAGTGCTCTACCACTTGAGCCACAGTGCCACATCCAGCTTTTTCTGCTTATGTGGTGCTGAGGAATCGAACCCAGGGCCTCATGCATGCAAAACAAGCGCTCTACCACTGAGCCACCTTCCCCAGCCCTGTAACATATATTTTTATGTACCATTTTTTCTCAGATCAATATGGAAATAAGGAAGTTTTTGTTGTCTGAGGTTAGCATGGCTTTCCTTCTCTCAAGGTGGTTTGTACTTGCAAAATCTGGCTCTAATCATAAATAAGTCTTGAAGCATAAAAGGGGGTGATAGATTGAAGAGAACCAGCTTCACCTGAAGGTCACTAGAGATGAGGTCATACCTAGGTCTTTGGAAAAACAAGTCAAGTAAGAGAAGCAAAGCTTCTTCATTTGAAAAACAGGATTGGCGAGCATTTATAAAAGGTAGGAATCGGAATCCTTCAGAAAATGATGAATTCCAATTTTCAAGGTCATACGCTTTTTTCCAGAGCCTGTAAAATTAAGAAAGCTTCATAATGGAGCCTTTAGAACAGGTTTCTTTCTCCTTTTGATAAAGCTAAGAAGAGATATCTCAACTTCTGAATTGCAAGAAGTGAGGATTTTTTAACACAGTCATAAAAAATACATTCCTTTTAGAAGAGTCAGAAAAATCAGTCTGTAACTTGTTGGGAGAGTGTTGGAACTTTTATTTTGGCAATAGTTTTCCGTTAGTTTCTCAGGATGATTTACAACAGTCTCCTGGGACCACAGCCTTGGTTTCAGGCATCAGTCCACCTAGTTCTGCAGTGCTTTGCCTTCAACAAGCCATTCATTTCTGGTGAACACAAGTAAGAATTACATTTGTTCATTCATCCCGTTTTACCATAAAATACGAAGGTTGCATTATGGAAGAGTAGCTGGTTTTTATCCCTTTAAGTGGTAACCAAGCCGAGCAACCAATTTCAGAGTACCTTCTAGGTGATTTGTTATATGCCAACAGTCATAGAACTGATTTCCATGACAATTTGGGAAAGGTTTGAGCTGCTATCAAACAAATTGACTCTGGATGATTCGAGCAGGTAATGGTGGGTTTTGAAAGACTCTTAAGGTATTGCAGGTTTACTAGGAGTGCTGAAGAGACGTGGGGGGAAAGGGAAGAAACTATCAAGTGACTTTCAAGGAAAGCAATATGCAGATCCTGTACAATTGGGACACTGCTTCTGTCCCCAAGAATATAAGAAGAGATCATTCTCTGGAAACCCTAGCTGAGAACTCATTGTATCCACTGGAAGAACCATGATGACTAGATCTTATTATTTTACATTTCTAGCTCCAAATTCAAATTCCTGATATTACCTAAGACACAAGATCATGGGCTTCAGCATTTGAGTTGATCTTTTCTTTTCATATTTTTATTGTTATTGTGAAGTTGATGTACTGGGGGTTACAGTTTCATAAGTCAGGCAATGAGTGCAATTCTTTTTGAACAGTGTCACCTCTTCTCTCATTTTTCTCCTAGTTTTGCCCTCCCTTGGCTCCCCTACCCCACAAATTGTATAGCTCATTTTCGACAGAGTGCCTAGTGAGTATCACTGCTGATTTTTTTTCACCCTTGTCACACCATTTCTGTGTTCCTCCCTTACAAGACAAAAGGTATAAAAATCATGAACAGTGACAACGGAGGGGAAAAAAAAAACCCAAGAGGCAAAATAACATAAAACCTCTTGTTTCCATTTCTTAGAGTTCATTTCTATAAACATTATTTTACATGATCATCTGCCCATAGCTATTGAATCTTTGTGATCCTCCCCTAAGAATATCCACCTTTGGGCTCACTGTATGAATGTCTAAAGTCCTGTATAGTTTATCATGTCCCAATGTATTCTTTTGTCTTTCATCATCCAGTGTGTTTGCTTGTAGATTTATAAGCATATTCTAGTTACAACAAATGAAGGAAACCATGCAACCTACATTTCTTTGCATCAGGCTTACTTCGCTTAATATAATTTGTTTCCAAGTCTTTCCATTTCCTTAGGAATGGCACAATATCATTCTTTCTGATGGAAGCATAGAACTTTTAAGAGAGGGAACCTACAAAAGCAAGAATGAATTTTGAGCTGGTAGTTTCTCTAACAGGAAGCAGCCTCTACTTCCTATAAGGTAATATAAGGTAAGACATGCTCTGAACATTTGGAGAATGTTTGCTCAAACCTGAATACTGTTTGTGACACTCTTATTTTCTGCACCAGCCACATCGTCCAACTTCTTTCTTTCTACTATCCTTCTCTTCGTATACCCTATTTGGGAATTCACTTTCCAAAGAGAATTTGGCACAACTGTTTTTTCATCCAATGAGTTCCACATTAAATGTCGTTTCTTTGAAGTGAACTTCCTTAACTTTATTGAAGGATCATTGCTACCTTCCCTGGTCTCCATCATTTCACACCTGTACCCAGGTTCCTGTCTTTGCGTTACTGATAAGACAGTGCTAACACCATCTGAATGATATCATTTGAGCTATTGAAATTCTTATTACTGGCCCTTCCCATCTGGAATGTATGACATGGAATCAAACACCTTGTCTATGATATTATACATTTCATTTGCACTACTCCATTTTTCTTGGAATCCAGAAAAGTGACAGGTACATATCCATGTTCGTGTGATATTTGAGGACTAAGTAATTTAATCCAAGTCCATGTCTCAAGTAGGCAGAGACCTGGGTAGAATCAGTAGCTTGGACAGAGATGGAATGCAGGATCTCCCATCACTCTAGTGTTTCTTATTATTGGCTTGCCTTCTTTCCAACAGAGTGCTCGGCATGGGCTGTAGGCTCTGGAGCCCAACCTGCATCTAAACAATGCATGATTGTGACAGACTGGAAGTACAAAAGACCGCATCAATTCTAAGTCTGACTCTCTCAGTGCATGAGGATTGTGGATTGTTCTGCAGGCCCCACTCCGGCCAATCAGACTTCACATTTCTTGTGATGTCGAGGTCCCACTGAGTAAATCACCATTGCAGCATATACTGATTTAAGGCAATTTTTGTTGAAATGATGAACTCTGCATGCCTCTACGGAATGTTCATTTGATATGCACTGGGCAGTGTTACAAATGTCAATGTCTAGGGTTTTATCACTCGCCTCAGGGAACTGAAGACATTTCCTACAGTCTCTGAAAGGCTCAGAAAACACCATGCAAACACACACACACATACACACACACACACACACACACACACACACACACACACACACACACACACACATCCTACAAGGCAAATTCTGGGGATTCTGGGACTTAAAGTTGGAAGGATACCAAGCAAAGGAATTTTTTCATATCCTACATCTAAAAATACCACACTATAGGTCAGAGATACACATATCACTAAGTGAATGAGGATTTCTATATGAACTCATATATCTTGGCTCCCTATTGACAAATTAATCAAAATATAGAAGCATATTGACCCAATACCCAAGGCTGAAGGTATGAAATAGAAACTCCTGATGTTTCTGTCATGACTTCAATTTATGGCTTTCGGCAAGTCACCTTGCATTATTGCCTGTGAAGCTCAAATAAGTCCTCATGTCATCGTGCCAATAATCCTGTTCTTAGAGCCCCAGAATATAACCTCTGCCGGGACTATATGGTAATGTTGGTGGAGCTACCAAATGATGCTGAGATCAAGTTTAATTTTGATGATTTGCAAATGTGAGGTTGTTTTATTTTTTAAATCCTTCCTCTCTGTTGCAAATTATAAGGGAAATTTTGTTTTGTTTTGATTTTAAGGTTTTTTTCCTCCTTCTCATGGCAATAATGTGTCTGTTTTAGACTTCTACCCCAGAACAGGCTGTGCCAGTTTCTGGGTAGCCAATGTTGTGGATAAAGGCAATGCCTTTCGCAATCCCCTTCAGATCACTGCCTCATTTAGCTTTGGCACAAGGGAGACATTCCATCAGCTTCAGGAATTTCTTCTCTTTTTGTTAGCTCTGCAGAAAAATCATCTCCATTCTTATTGCTTTGCTCTATTGGTGATTACAACGTAAGCCCCTGATGTCACTC